>NW_015386400.1:1542825-1611269 GCF_001527695.2 Protobothrops mucrosquamatus | reverse complement strand
GGGTCCCTTCCAACTTTACTACTACTACTACTATTATTATTATTATTATTATTATTATTATTATTATTATTATTATTATTATTATTATTATTATTATTATTATTATCATCATCTTTTGTTTTATCTGCCATTGTTGTTTCTGGTGAAAAGATTGAACTTTATTTTAGAATAGTTTTTCTTGCCTTCAGTACTTGCAAAAACCTATACACTTCTGATTTAGGAAGAGGATGGCCAGGTAATTGGTACAGAGAGACAGTTAGCTATCTGTTGTTAAGTGGGATTCTGCTTTGGTTAAATCAGGGGTCTTCAAACTTGGCCCTTTTATGACTTGTGGACTTCAACTCCCAGAATTCCTCAACCAGGCACTCTGGCTGAGGAATTCTGGGAGTTGAAGTCCACAAGTCATAAAAGGGCCAAGTTTGAAGACCCCTGGGTTAAGTGTTAACTGATGAGCTTTTCATAGATACTGTAAAAAAGATGGGGCAGAATACAGCACTATTTCACTGAGATGTTTGCAAGGAGAAGGCCACTATTACCTTGTAACTTATCTAATTGTGTTTTTCTGCACCATCCAAATTACCAGAGAAACCCTTGATTTATGAATGAATAAAACAGCTTCCACCAGGAATGGAATCAATGACTGATTTTAAATCAATGAAAGCAACATTTAAGGAGTAGAAGTATGAGTACATGTATTCCTCTGGTAAAACAGCAAGATATCATATTGATTGATGGTCAACATGTCTTCCCTAAAGTTGATTTGTTTTAATTAGAAATGTATTTCATTTTTATTTTATTAATTAATTTGTTGTAACCAATCCAGAAACTTTTGGGACAAGTTGCATGCATATATTTTACCAGAATGCTTGGAGACTGATCCAACAATATTTGGAAGGGTCTTAAAAAGTGAAATAGTAATAGAATAATTCCTGTCTTTAGGAATTTGGAATGTGTTATTAATATGTGTGAATAAGGAGATAGTTAGTTAATGGGGAAGAACTTATATTGTATAGCTTGGCTTGCTGTAAATCTCTTCCCTGTGTTAAACAGAAACTCAATTTCTGGCCAAATCATCCTATTACTTGTAAGTAATATATTTTTGAAAAAAATAACTGATTTGATATAGCATTTTTCTGTCACTCTTATACTTTGACTGCTATTGCATTTCTCATGTTGATCAACCCACTAAAAATGTAGAAACAAAACATGATAATCATCTTATGTTGCCAAACCCAGATGTTAATTTTAGGTAACAGTCAGCATTTAAAAAAAAGAGTTAAAATTTAGTCTCACACTCTTAAAGTCCTTCAGGTAGGGTTTTTTTTTTAATCATCTTGTTATAGATCTTATTTCTGAATGGTCATATTAGTTATGTAAAGCACAAAGGAAGAAGAGGAGGTGTCCATATTGGTCTATAAGAAAAGAAATCTGAACCCCTATTTGGTACAATCTTCATTAGGGGAAATTAAAACCTGAACCAGTTAACCATTATTAAGAATACAGAACAGGCATGTGGGGTCTTCTGTCTCCTTTGGAATGTGAACATCGTAACATCATTGGGCAATGCTTTTTGAACCAAGGTACCACAAATGGAATAACTTGCAAAATGTATCCAAAATCTGGTATCCATGATTCCTGTGGGATTGAAATTTAGGATATTTGTGGATACTTCAGTGCTGCTATGCTGCCATGTAGTGGTTCAGTAGATCAGTCCTGCAAGATTGATTGGGCTCTCCTTTGGCTTGTGGAGATCATTAGACTGGTCCTGCCTTAGACCAGCCCACTATCAGCTGCTAGAGGGCAGTCAGCTATGGTCAAGCTGGCAGGAAGTCAGAAGTTGCTGCTCGCACTGCTTTTTTTGCCCTTGGCCATTCTGTTTCCCTGTTTAATTAAGGGAATAACTCTGAAACAATAACCCAATGAGCCACAGGTTGTCTATAAAAGAATAAAAGCTGACAATTGGATTGATACAGAAAAAAAGAAAGAAAGAAAGAAAGAAACCCACATAACCAAAGAGGGTCTGACTTGTAGTCACCAAAAATCTGGGTAAATAACCATTTTCAAGGCCCTTAGAAGTACCTGTAGTGTGGGGCCATCTGGATCTTGGATGGACCTCATTCTAGAGGGTAGATGCTGTTATAGAGAAAGCTTGTTTAATTGAAATCTGGAATCTGCCAATTCTGCTAGATGGAGTTGGTCAGGCAAATATGGGAGATAGGCAAACCCTCAAATAACCATTGTCGACGCCATGTAGGGTTTTATAGGTAACGACAGCACTTTGAATCGTTCTGGGAGCAAACTAGCAACCAGTGCAGCTTGTAAAGCAGAGATGCTACATGGGCACACCACTGGCTGCAATATTGTATTCTGGACCATTTGAAACTTCTCAGTGGTCTTCAAGGGCAGTTCCAGGTATAGTTTGTTTCAGAAGTCAGATTTGAAGTGACCAGGGTGTGACATGGTTGCATTTTGGGTACTTGACAATCTGTTCACATTCACGACTAGTGTCCTACTACCATGTGATCACCATTTGCAATCTTCTCTGCCAGTTAATTCAGTGAATGGGGGAAAGGTAGGTAAAACTGGAAGTGGAAGGCAATTTTGCATTTGAAGTCCACTCCCCAAATGCATTGAGGGATTTTTCTTCCCTTCTGTGAAGGAAAGGGAAGTCATTCTGGAGAATATGCTAGTGATGGCTACCATTCTGAGTCTTTCAGAATGCTGGCATTTCTCAACATTTTTCCCTCTGGAGGGGAGAGGAAAAGGCTAGTGAAGCCAGCATTCTTAGCTTTCCATAAAGATGACATTTGTTAGTGTTTTCACTGGATTTTAGATCTAGTTCTTCAATGCAGCAGGATTTCCGGAAATCCCTCAGCACTCTGGAGAGGAACAAACCTCAAATTCAGCGAAAATAACTAGAGAACACCATTGTTCTTACAATCATTCTCCTTGGTGGATAATCCCCAGCCCCTTGCTTAACAACCTGTATAATCATTTAACAATTACAACTGGGAGAGTTGGGGTTACAATCATTGAACAAAGGGGTCAGATTTTATCTTATTTAACAACTGATTCGCTCAACAACCAAAATTGTGGACCCAATTGTAGTCATTAGTGTAGGACTACCTGTGATTCAATATCATCATATACTGAACTCTAAACCAGCAGGTGATTTTACCCATTGGTTTCATGTAGGTGTTGAAAAGAAGGGGGGTAAGAGTAGAACCCTGTGACTCCCTACAAAAGATGAGCTGAAGGATCAATCTCTATCCCCAACCAATACTGATTTTGAGAAAGAAAGAGGACTACTATAGAATGGTGGGGCCAGTCCCCAGCCCACAGAGCTGGTTCAAAAGCACACCATACCACTGTATCAAAACTGCTGAGAGATCAAGGTTGCATGTATCACCTATAACACCTCAGGTCATATACAAGTGTCACCAAAGCCATCTCAAGAGTACATCCTGGCATGAAACCTGACTGAAAAGAGTCTAGACAATCTGTTTTTTTAGGATTCTTATCAAATGCACATCAACCACCTGTCAATAATATGCCCCAGAAAGGAAAGTTTGGATATAGTCTTGGAGATAGTTATTGAAACCATTGGGTCCAAGGAAGGCCTCTTGAGGAGAGGCACCACCACTTTCAAAGCAGAAGGCACCACCCTCTCCAATAAGATTGTACTGAACTGGGGGTCACTTCCACGGTCCTTTTTATGGGGAGGGATCTGGATCCAGTAAACAGATTGCTGAACTACCAACATAGTCTACAGGTAGTCCTTGGCTTACAATGTTACAATGGCACTAAAAAAGTGACTTATTACTGTTTTTCATACTTACAACCGTTATAGCATCCTCGTAGTCACAGGATCAAAATTCAGATGCTTGGCAACTGACTCAAATTTATGACGGTTGCAGCGTTCCAGGGTAATGTGATCTCCTTTTGCGACTTTCTGACAAGCAAAGACAATGGGGAAGCCAGATTCACTTAGTCATGTGACTAACTTGACAACTGCAGAGATTTGCTTAACAAAGGTCACCTTTGTGGCAACAAAGGTCATGAAATGGAGCAAAATTTACTTAACACATGGTTCACTTAGCAACAGAACTTTTGAGCTCAATTGTGATTGGAAGTTGAGGACTTCCTGTACTTCCTTAGGAGTCACTGGCTTAAACTCATCCCACATCATATTACCAGGCTGTGTTGTCAGCCCTGCGAGGTAGACCAGACAGGAAGCACAGATAATGTAATCTTACAATAAAGTAGAATTAGCTTATCAAAATCTTGCAAGTCTGAAAGTACATTCCCCCCCCCCCCACTGTCCCCTTTACAGCCCAAGAAACTATGGAGGGTCCCTTCTGAACTACATGTCCTGCTTGCATTCTTGCTGCAAGTTAAGTTGCCCTTTATCTGATCATTCTCTTAGCTGCCTTTCTTTGGCCTGTCTCTCATGATCAATCCCATGTGCCATTATAGCAACTTGGAAACCTCAGTCTGTGTTCTCCAGTCATAGTTCATGCCGGAATGGATTTGAATGATTTCATTCACCAGATAACCTGGTTAATCCTCACAGCGGTCCTGGGATTAGGACACCTTGAGCAGAGCTGCAGATGTAATAAGTATGAAGAAACATTGACACTTTGCTTCCCTTAGTCTTCTTCACATGGTGTTCCAGGTATCTGTCCTGTTATTTCATCTCCCGGTAAACCAGAATTGGTGCACATGCAGAATTTGCATAGGGGTGATACAGTCCTTGTCTTGATTCCATTCCAGGCAAGGCCTAGAACAGGGGTAGGCAACCTTGGCTCTTTTATGTCTCGTGGACTTCAACTCCCAGAATTCCTGAGCCAGAATGACTCAGCTTGGAAACCTCTCCCTTTCCCCTCAGCATGGCTGGCTCAGGAATTCTGGGAGTTGAAGTCCACGAGTCATAAAAGAGCCAAGGTTGCCTACCCCTGGCCTAGAAGCTTGGCGAAATCACCTACCAGATCCTCAGGAAAAATTCAAAGCTCTTTTCGGAAGTCACTTGGGACAAGCTGATCAAACAGGCCTGGTCTCCCTGCAGGGAAAGACGACACCGGTGAATCAAAAAGCAATCAGAGAATGATCTGCCCATAACAACGGATTGTTCTCCATATTCTCCCCTGCTAGATGACTTCTTAACTGCCCTTAGACTACAACCATATCCAGGGTGCAACCTCTGGTATGCATTGGGCCATCGGTTATTTGAAAGAAGTCCATGGTTGCCATGGATGCCACAATCTCCTTTCCTGCCCTGGATTCAACATTACCAGACAGACTGAAATCTTCAAGCACCAACTGCCTGGAGGACTCTATTGCCAACCCAGCAAAGAGAATCTAGGGGCTTGGAAGCATTGAAGGGAAGTTAAACATGGAATGAATATGTAGTGCAATTATTTTATTGTTAATGAACATATTTACCAAACATCTGTTTCACAAATCATTTAAATCAGGGGTGTCAAACTCGCAACGTCACGTGACGTGTCACAACGTATCACAACTTTTTTTCCATTGCCGGCAATGGGGTGGGCACAGTTTTGCTATGATGTATCCGGCCGGTGGGCCGGCAGTTGGACACCCCTGATTTAAATGAATGAATGAATGACCCTATCAAACATACATAGTAAGACAGAATTCTCTGTATCTTTTTATGTTGTAGGAGATTATTGAGCCTTTATTATTGAGTGTATGGCTACCCACTCACTGTCAGTCACTGGGCAGCTTGCAAAAGGAAAAACCCACTATACCAACAATAAACAATAACCACCACCATCCCATCCCCTGTTGGCGAATATACCCCCCCCCCTTTTTTTGCTGCCATAATTGTTTTATTGTTTGATCAACTGTAAAAGAATTTCTGAATTGAATTGCAAATTGACAGTATTCTAGTATTGAAGTAAAAAATAAAACTAGAAGTCAACTACAGTATAGTCATAATATTTAGTCATTATTTACAAATATAACAGTATTGCAGTCAGAGTTACTAGCTTCTGCAGCAATCAGAAGTTTGCTTTGGAGCAAACTTATTTATATTATTATTTATATTGTTCATTGGAAGTAAGGATGTCTTCATATATTTCTAAAAAGGTAATAAATTTAATGTATCAAAGAGTTGAGAAATAGTTCTTCAATACATTGGGAAATACACTTATGAAATTGTGCAATTTATGAAGTATGAGCTCCCTCTCCTGGTAAAAGTTAATATTTTTTTCTGTAACCCGGTGTGTAATATGGAAAGAACTTTCAAAGTTATTAAAATGGATTTGAATTACTGGCTAAATTAATTATGCTGACATTGTTTCCCTAGTTATTTGAAATTTCTAGCAGAGAATAGCTTCATATTTTCCACATGTAATGATTCATTAATAGTCTATGGACGCGTGAGCAAAAGTTTAAGAATAACTATTTTTCAAGATTCTTGAAAATTGAGTTGACTTTGTGAAATAATGCTTTCTAGCATTTGGATTTTGAAAGGGAAAATTGGAATATCCTTGATTTTATTTTAGTCCAGGCTGACAACCGTCATATGCACTACAAATTTGCATTTGTTGAAGGGTGGTACCCTCCAAATTGCATTTGGTTATTAATTTGAATTTCCTTCCGTAAACAAGCATCAGTGCTGTCTAAAGCAGGTAAAAATATTAATAGCAATTTGTGGAGCAGGATGAGAGAAGTTGGGCTGCTGAGCACTCCATTATAGGATTTCCAGGGCTCATTTTTTTTTCTCAAGTCCTCTTTAACATGTGCATGATAAGACCCAGATACCAGCACTCTGCTAATGCAGAGTTAAGTACCATTCAGATGACACCTACCTAGGTATTTGCACCCTGGGTCAAATGGTGTAACAATGGTGGCCTCACCTAGAATAGGGTACCCTGTGGACTGTTCTCATGATTCGCCTACCACTCTGCAGGACCAGAGGTCACTATCATTAAAAACAAGGAGAAGGGGTACAGGAATGGGCATTATCTGTGGGGCTCCCCTCTTTAGGACTGTTCAGTGTATTGGATGAGCACTTTCAATACCTCTTAAGTATTCTAAAATTAATGTTTTATCCCTTTTTGTAAATAAGTTCTGACATGCGTTGGTGTTAGAAGAAAACCATCTGTCCAGAATTTAATAAGGTAGTAGAAAAGGGGGAAAATAGAGTGGGTGTTTGGGTGAGGTAATTTAAGTTTCTGCTATTAATAGAAGTAGGTATAAGTTTTCTTTGTTTGATGAAAAAGAAAGATTGGATTTTAAAAAGTTCGTTTTAATTTGGCAGTAATGGTGGTGGTGATGGTAAGGGAATTGTAACATTTAAATGGTCTCAGCTGTAATGTTTTCACTGTAGTAAAATTTCTGCTAGTTAATTTATTTAATACATTTACTGTATATATTCATCCAACTTGCAAACTATTAGATACATGTTTAATTATGCAGTAAAGCCCTGTGACACTTTATTGAAGCAAATTTGAATTTTGAAGAAGCAGGATAGGAAGAATATTGATGCTTTTTAAACATTGGTGTTGGACGATATACCAAGATAAGAAAACAAACCAATGAGTTAAACAAGTCAGCCCTGAGGTCTCACTCAAATTATCCGCTATCGGCACATTATATGAAGACCTGGCTCTCTGGAGAAGGCCGTAATACTTGGAAACATAAGGAAGGCAAGAGACAAAAAAGAGGGCCAGCAGTAAGGAATCCACAGTTGGAGGGCCTGAAAGAAAAAGTTAAGAATGGATTGTCTGGCAGAAAATCTATATATTATTAGAAGTTAGAACAACTTAATGACAACATAATCCCAAAATTAAAAATGGGATATCCTGAATAAAGTTGACTGAGGAAAGATATGGTGGCACTTTTCAAGTCTGCTAGAAAGCAGCAGCCTACTCTTTATTATCCCAGAGGGAAGGATGCAGAGTAATGATCCAAGTTCAAAGGAAGCAGATTCTTGTTGAATATTTTTTTGGGGGGGGGGGAACTATAGATAGTCCTTGAGTTCCGACCACAACTGAGCCCAAAATTTCCTTTACTAATTAAGACAGTTGTTAAGTGAATTTTGCCCCCTTTTATGACCTTTCTTGCCACAGTTGCTAAGTGGATCACTGCAGTTGTTAAGTTAGTAACATGTTTATAAAGTGAATTCTTTCTTTCCCATTAACTTTGCTTATCAAAAGGTCACAAAGGTGATCAGATGACCCGGGACCTTCATAAATATGAGCCAGTTGCCAAGGATTAAATTTTGATCACATGACTATGGATGTAAGTGTGAAAAACAGTAACAAGTCACTTTTTTCAGTGCCTTTGTAACTTTGAATAGTAATTAAACAAAAGACTAAGTCAAGGACTACCTGCATTCAATATTTAGAGCTGATATATCATATATTAAAGGTGCTAATAAACTGTTTTTCCGGATGTATTCAGGTAGTATCCGAATAATCTAGATGCTTTGATTTGGATTCCTCCACTGAGCAACAGGTAGCAGTCATTGCCCTCAATACTATTGTTTTATAAGAAGATGTTGCACTAGCCCCCTTAACCACTAGATGGCATAGGTACTACAGGAGCCTGAGAGGTTACTAAGGGCCTGGTGGAAATTCAACATTCTGTTGAACTACACATATTTCACTGTTTCCACATGGTAGCTGCCAGAAGAATCTGATACAGTGTGATATAGAAACAAGATATAACTGGAATAATGAGATTTCTTTCTGGGTTTTTTTAAAGCCCTTTAAATGTCTGGTTTTAACAGTCCTATTGGGCACTGTAAATGCCTCAGGTGCAGTTGATATTCCTTTTACATTCCTGGTTTTTGGCTGTGTTTTTATGGAAAAACATATTGAACTTCAGTTGAAGAATATTTGATAATCCCTCTTAGAACATACTATAACAGCTGGTATTTCTGTGTTGTAACAAATCTGTTCTATGCAGTAGTTAGCAATACTTATAAGCTGTATTCTGCTGCAAAATAACAAAGCATTTTTAAACCAGTTTCACCATAGGAAGCTTCAATAAAAAATGTAACTTAAGTTATGAGAAAAATATTTATTTCATTTTAAGCTTTTTACTGGTAATGATTTCAGCAGGTCATTTACTTTTACTGTACTGCATATACATTGCTGTACACCACACGACTCTTTAAAATAAGACATTCTGAAAGTAAATATTAAAGTTTTTAATCAGAATAAAAATGGTAAATGGTATCTATTCTTAATAGTTATTTTCTAAATTTGTAGACTAAATTTGTAAACTTTCATTTTTAAATAAATTTTATTAACTTTGCAAAGAACCCAAAGACAGCTAACAAGTTAATGAACAATCCAGTGAGAAATAATGAAAAGCTGTTTGGCTTCAATTAGCATTTTGATTCCTTAATAACTCTATAATTTTGGGTCCAAGTTTTAAATTTTATTTTTTTGGCTTTGCTATGTGCGTGTTACATTTATACCAGGAAAAGTGAATTGATGCTTTGCAATGCTTGTACTCTCTGTCCTTGGCCTGATTTCAGGTAACTTTTAAAAACTTAATCTGTAGAGATATTTATACAAGGTTGCATAAATGGAGTTGTGCGTAACAGCCATAATTCAGTGCAGAATTATGTACACACAAGAAAATATACTTAATAATCCATAACATAGGGCATCTGCCTCTTGACTATTCCGTATTCCTATTTTTTAAAAAAACTCAGATTGAAAATGTTTTAACTTCTGTTTTATAAACAGTTCTCTTCTATGAAATAAGTCCTAACTATTTTAAAAGTTGTTAGAAAAGAGTATTCAGGTGCTGAAACTAATTATTTAGCAAAATTCAAAATTATATATTTGCACTTTGTTTGGAAACAGTATAAAACAAGTAAGATGTATCATTCATAAAATAATGCTTTAAAGCTAATAATTTAAGTAATACAATATGAACGTGGCTAAATTCTCCCAACTGAGAACATATAATGCTAGAGTTAGCTTGGGGATATATATATTCATAGTTTTTGTTGACATGCCAAAAAAAGTTCATACTTTTGGCTTCATTCTTAACTCTGTGATTATTCTACTTAGAAGATTTCAATCAGTTTAAACTACATTTTAGAAGTATATTAATATTTTAGTCTGATGGTACTGTTATAGTAATTGCTTCTGACTTGGCCCACCAATATGTTGCTTGGTGCTTTCCAATGCCCATGCTATGTGTAATATCCTACATAACTGAGAATGGAACAAGGTGATTGTACAATTTTTTTTCCTAAGAGCCCTTTTAGAAAGTGATAGAACTAATTATAATATCTGAATTCAAGGGGCTTTTTCTTAAATAACTTGCCAAAAAAACAAGCTAATTTTGAAAATGTACAGATTATAACAGGCGGTTGTTTATGGTGATACTGAATCAAGTTTACGGTGATACTAAATCAAGATTTCCTTGCATGTCCCTAGACATACCACATTCATACACAGACATGAGTAAATGAAACTTTGTAAGAATAATGCATGTGTTATTTTAGGTTTCTATAATGATATCTTGTAATGGCTTAAAGAAATGTATTTCAAATTTCTATCGTTTAGTCACTTGCAGTTTTTAGTAATCTAACTTATCCACACTTATATGCTTTCAGGGTACTTGTCTAAACCTTATTGAGGAAGGTGTCTGTCAACAATTGAAGTGACGTTACAACCTTCCAACTGAAATTCTTAAGCATGCCAGCTTTATCAACTGGATCTAGTGGAGATGCAGGTAGGGTTTCTGGTTTTCTGTACATTATTAACTGTTATTAATTTAGTAACTGTTAACTACTAGTTATTAAGTCCTGTGTAGTTATCTATATATCCAATATCTCATGGTAAACATGAATGTGGGTAGGGATCTGCATCTATACTTAGATAGGCTCAGCTGTATATCAAGTTCCTGTAGAAATAATCTCCCATATGTGGATCTCTTTTGCTTTATTACATTAAGTTTTATGTATAAGAAACCAATACTCATAAATGAAACAGTTTGGTATGATTTTTTTCTACCAGTTATATTAATGAATTTGAAATTAACTAAAAATTTAAGGAAAATCGGCTGATTATAACGCTGTATAAGCCTAAGTCATGCTGTAATTTGAACTTTGTAAATCACTTGCCTAACTCAAGTAATTTTTTTAAGCCCTGTATTTTTAGAGAGAAAAAATCTGCTTGAAGCAACATTTTTGAGTGGTTTCATGAAAACGTTCATTAAGCATGTGCAATGCATTTAAATTTTGAACTATTTGGAGCTCAAAACTTTTTCAGAATGGTAAAAATCAATGCTCAGAACAGCCATTTTAACATTCAAATTGGGGCATTTCAGATTTGAGGTACTTTGAATTCAAAATTTGTTGGATGCTTTTGTAGCTTCCTTATTGTTCTGCTAGGAACAATATAGAGATGGTTTGCTATTACCTTCTTCCTTAACGGGTGGTTGTTCTGTAATTAAAGCATTATGAATAAAGTCGCATGATTATCACTTACAATTCAATAATACAGTTCAAAACATTTGTGAATAGTACAGTTTAAAATATTTGTGAATTTTAGAAAATAAAATTATAGCCTCTAGGCAAAGTAATGTGGGGTCAATTGACCTCAGAATTTTCCGATTTCTTTCCAGTTAATGTTTCATATTTAGATTGCACAGCATCCTGAATAATAGGAGTCATCTTAAAAGTTTCTGAAATAGAAATTATTAATTGAATTTTAATTAATCTTTGTGAAAATACCAAATTTACATGTTAATATGTTTTGATCTATTAATTCATTAAACATCCAGTGGGCTTAGTGATATATTCTTTGAGTTCATTACCACAAATTACAGTAATGTTGAAGCATTAGCCTGGCATGATTCAAAAATCTGATAAGGTAATTAACAAATAAAGGGAGATAACCGCTTGTCATTGTGTTGATTTAAAATCCTCCAGACATGATTGTAATACATAAAAGGGATGGAACAAAATGACCATATTTTTTTATCGTTTAAGTCTATTTTATAGCTTCCACAGACTTGTTCTAATAATGAAGCTATGAAGGATATGACAAAAATGGTGATATTAAATTTCTCTAGACTAATAGTAAAATTTTCCATTCTGATGTCAAGAATGTTGAGCATCTGGACTCTTGAGTAGTTTACCACGTGAGCACTTTCCCCATTTTTTTTTAGCCATTTATTCTTTTCCTAAGAACTTTCAATCTTAAACAGAAAATTGCAGTAACAGAAACTAGTTTCTAAAATTGGAAAATATATTTTGCGTTGATCATTTTCCAGTATTTGTAAAAACTATTTTATTATATGTCTCCAAATAAGGCTGTCCATGTATTCAGTAAAATCATTCAGGAAATGGGTAGTTTAAATGTAATATAGGTAATGTTTACCGTTCTATTGTTTTGTTCTTTGAACCCTCATCCTGTCCCCAGCAAGTTCCTGTATTAAAGAAACTATTTCTAAAAGCTATATGTCTTGTTGAGGCAAACTTCCTGAGACTTAGAAAAACGATATTATAGTGAGCGCAGATAACATACCATGTAATTATTCTTTTGCTGTTACAGTTCTATCAATGAACTGGATTTTGTGGCTTAAATTGCTGAATCAGTTCTAAAAAAATTCAAAGATCCTATAGTTCACTTCTTAAATAAACAGTAATTCTAGATGCTTATGTTTATTTATTTAATGATTATATATATACATACTCCAAATGTTTTATATGAGCCACTCAGCATCTGTTCAAATGGGCAGTATAAATTGCTGTTAATAAGCAATCAAATATTTGTTTCAGTTTCAGATGTAATTAATGAAAAAAGCCATTCTCATATAGTGTCTTTTCTGTGACAAATTAAGTTAGAAAATACTTCTAGCTAAATACAGTAATATCAAACTTAAAATGTTCCATTATTGGATTACACTCCTTAAGAAAGCTGTCAAACTATGTCTCAATGGCATAATTATAAGCAACAATGAAATGTGGTTTGTTAAATAGTTTATATATTGAAGACTTGATAAAATATATAATCAAGAGCAAGCTTAATATTACTTAAAGCAAGATTCAAATAATTCAAAATAATATCCATCATAGATATTGGGTGCTAATCCAAAAAGTTCATTTTGTTTATTTTTAGTTCAACTTAATAAAAGCTAATATGTCTATATAAAACTGCCTCACTAAGAATGTATATACTTTGCATAAGTTCTGATTTATGGTGTGATGACTGAGGATATTTCAGGTAGTTGATTGTTTAGATTTCTAAAAACAAAAATGGATATTTAAAAATTTGAAATGTGCTTTCCAGATTTGAGTAGCTACATTTTGATGTAATACATAAACTAGCTTCTGGACCATAAATGAATTGAAAATACAGAAAATCCTAAGACTACTATGAATACAAGTCTCATTTTTCCAAGTCAACCAAATGTTGAAAAGTGTGTTAAAGGGGATTAACAGTCCAATAGCAGGGTAACTATGAAGACTGAACAGAATTATGTCAAATTTGATATGATGGAAGAAGCTGGAGAAAGAAAGATTGAGTTTGAAAAATGGGCCAGATCTTATCAGGGATGTGGATTTAAAAAAATACCATCCTTATGGGAGAGGCAATTGACCAGCAGTTCAAAATACTGTTCACTCCCATTCTAAGATAAATTCCCTGGCCACATGACCTGGAGCTGAGCATACACAGCCACTTTGTGCTTCCTGTTGCGCACAGATTCAGACACCCTTGGAAAGCAGTATATGCATGCTTACAAACATAAAGTGCTATTTCATTCATACAGCAATTAAATTTCATTTTTAATGTGTGCCATTGTGCCCACAGTAAAAAATGACAATAAAGGTTATCTATCTATTACACAGCAACACAGCAGTAATTACAGATACTTTCTATTACTGTTGCTGATGGAAAGATTGGGAAAAAATTCCAGAAGCCAGTTCTTATATGTCTTCCCTACCTTGTTGGTTCTGAATAATGTTGAGTTATCATAACATGAATAAACCAGCTTCCTGATTTTCACAGGACCTTCCTTCCCT
This sequence comes from Protobothrops mucrosquamatus, assembly GCF_001527695.2. Classification (NCBI taxonomy): domain Eukaryota; kingdom Metazoa; phylum Chordata; class Lepidosauria; order Squamata; family Viperidae; genus Protobothrops; species Protobothrops mucrosquamatus. The sequence goes on along the minus strand of NW_015386400.1, from coordinate 1,597,243 downwards.
GTATCTGCTACCATGCATACATTCAAGTGTAGCATATCCAGTTCATCCATTTGCCATGTACCCAAACCGTACTTGTTAAAAAGGACTATATCCACAAAAAAGAGGAGTGGCTTTGTATGTGAAGGTGTCAAATGCCTGTGAAAAAGTCTAATACCCTTGAATATGGAAATCTTGATCCAACTTTATTCAGGATTTTTATAAAGAATATGAAATGAATGGAATGCTTGTAACATTAGTAAATGATGTCAAATCGAGGACAGATGAACATTGGGGTCAGTTCTAGCAAGATGTTCAGTTGTGATAAAAGTGAAGTCCTGCAGATTTAATGTCTATGATTGGAGGAACTTCATGTGAATAGTATATAAGGAAAGTAGCAAAGCACTTGCTGAACATGAGCAAGCGAGCAAATTCACTCGTGGTCTGCATTAAAAATACTGTTTCTGAATCATGAGAGATACTTGTTCTTTGTTAATCTGAATTGATTACACCAAACATGGTATACAAAGTTCAGTTCTGGGCACTGGACTTTGAAACGGATATATAGATCCTGAAGAAGGTTCAGAGATGATGTTAAGTCTGCATAAGAAATATGCATAATAATAAGGATTCAAGAACGATGGACATATCTAGTCTGCAAAAGAAAAAGTGTTGGAGCATACATGTATTGAAACTGAAAGCAGGCAAGAAAAAATGGATATAAAAGGAAGGAAGTTTCCATGTGGTAGAAGCTATTGAACAGTGGGACGGTCCACAGCAAGAATAGACTCCCCTGCAGGAGGTCTTCAAATGGAGGTTGGATGGCTGTCATGTATGGTTTAGTTGACTTGTCCATTGAATGTAGGGTGAACTAGATGACCTACGACAACTCTTCCAACTCTAATATTCTATGATTCTTTGAATAATCATAATTACTTCTTTAATGCATTTTAGATAATTCACGGCAGAAATCTTCAAACTGGAGTGAACGCTTGAAACTAAGGTTTAATAATGCAAAATATGCCATACGTATGTCTTCTGTGTAACAACGCATTCTCAAACATTTTGGTGGATTTTATTACCAGTGTTCTGAAAAAGATTCTGTGATGTTACTAACATGATCTGATCACAAGGGAAAGAACAATGCTAGAGAGAAACTTAAATTACTTTAACAGGTACTACTACTCCTTAGAGAACTTTAAAACTCTAGACCTATAAACGAGACTAGGAATTTCTAACTTTACCAAACTAGAAATCCGCAACAGTTTTTTATTTATTTATTAATTGTATTTATATCCCGCCCTTCTCCTTTCGGACTCAGGCAAATACAAATGTACAGAACACAGCAGTGGCTTCAGAGCTTCCTTTTTTCCCTCCTATGGAGAGCCTCTTATTTCCTCACTGAAGACATCATAATGATGAACAAGTTTACTACTATCTGTGCAGTGCTAACCGCAGGATATTGAATGTGCTCTAAAACGTATTGTTTATTCATTCTGCTTCTGAACAATGGCAGTATGTTTGCAAAGCTTTGAAAAAGAATCTCCTGTTTTCTGGTTCTAACAGCATGAAATATGCCCTCTTGATGCTTACCTTTTCTAATCTTTTATAATTTTCAAAGAACTGAGAAGACTTGATCTTGCACAAATGGCTGCCGCGACAAATATGGCCTGGTACAAGCAGCAGTTAACAAAATAGTTCCTGCCACCCCATTATGCAGGATCTTATTATTTCTGATTTTTTTTTTCTTTCATGGGTATAATGGGTATAATGCCAACAAACCTGGGCTGCAGCTGCCCTTCATTTTTATTTTCTAACAGTTGGGTCCCAAAGGTATTCTTTAAACTTCTCCTCCTGAAGTTTGGCCCTTTGCTTTGCTGATTCTTAGCTTCCCTTTTTAAAAATAGAATGACCTTTTAAAAAATAAAATGTCAAGTAGGTAAGGAAGGAATCAAGGGAAGATCATAAGTAAGTTGGCGCCACTTTAGATTTAATACCTATCTGAAAATCCTTTTAAGCTGATGAGGTAGGAAGAATTCTTTGTCTGCAGGGATTATTTACTGTTGTAAAAAAGCAATCCAATACTATATTTCCTTTTGCTAAGTTCTTGCTGTGTTAGAAACTGTTGCAGGAAGTGCAAGCCGCAGCATATACTTCAGACAAATGTGATTCCCTCTCACTTTGAAATATTTAAGTACCGTAGCATCCATGTGCAAGATATAGGTTTAGCCATCTAGTACTTCCCAGTATTTTTCAATTGCCATGCTGAGTAAGCCTTACAAAAACTATAATGTGAAACAGATGGAAGGCACCTCATTGCCTATAGCTCTTACATAAACTTTGCACTTAGTGCTTTGCTTCTGTAAGTGACTTGGCTGACCTGAAGTCTGAACCTATAATCTTTTAGTGTGAATGCTGTTGGAAGAGGTTCATGATGTAGATTCAGTGCTTGTTATATTCAGGAAAAACTACAGCAATGTGGGCATTCTATTTTTATGCTTAAAAGCTACTATAAAGAAGATTAGCTTTAAAATAAATCAAAGTTTGAAATATGAGCATTGCCTCACAAAAGACCATAGAAAATTATGTCTGGAAGGATTTTTTCCCTAGCATATTTTATTAAATAACAACAGGAAGACAAGAAAACAATACATTGCTTCCAAAAAATTCTGCATTTAATTTTAGAACCATCATCGAGTGCCGCAGAAAATTGTGCAATGGTGTTGACTCAAGAGTTTAAACTACAGGCTTCAAGGTGAAATGATCCCATCTATAGATCATTCACTATAACCTAATAGGCAGTATAATTTAATAAAATCAATGTAATGTAATACAACATAATTTAATAGGCAATCATTTTGGAAAGGTATTTTTGGTGGTTCTTTTGGAAAGCTATTCCTGTGGTGGATAGTGCTTAGTCTGATCATAAAAAAAAAATCACACTTGTTTAATAGACATAATATCTTAGTATATTCAGGATGGCCACAATGAAAGAAAAATAATTGTTGATATTGGATTAGCCAAAAAGGTATCAGTGCTTGCCGCCTTTGATTATGAGAGGGAAGTATTGTATCTTTTAGCCATAAAAATTCTCCACTGGATAAACATGCTATAAATAGGCCAAGTCTTGGCGGGAAATCACATTGCTATATTCTTTGGACAGCTTTTTGAAGGATAATATTATGCTCCCTGTTATTGAACCTATATGCTACTGTGTGTCTCAAGAAATTGTCATGGGACGTGACCATACAAACTAGGGCAGCCACTGCTTTAATCTCTGTGAAGGAGTTTGGAGAAATGTTCTGCAGGTGCACTCTTTTTAATGACAATAGCAACAATAAAAAATTAAATATACAAGGTTTTTTTCAGGAGTTATTTATCCATGCATCTATTATACCCAAGATGATTTTAAAAAGCAATGTATCAGAAATATTCAGAGAAACCGCAAACTCTTTTCAAGGAACCACCCTATCCATTTTCTATACTTACAAGGATGTTTTTCTGTTCATGATTCATTTCATTCCAACATCAAGGGAACTGGAATAACGATTAAGCAAAGGAATGCATGTGTTTCTGGGTTTTGTCCCTTTCCAAAAAGTTTTATGAATTCTTGATTCAGTGTTAAATAAATATATCGCCCATAGACACTTTAGCCACGGTTAATAAAGTAAGAGAATACACACCACTACTGTAGCTTCTTTCTCTTTTAATCCAAATCTCTCTCTCTCTCTCTCTCTCTCTCTCTCTCTCTCTCTCACACACACACACACACACACACACACACACACACATACACACACACACACATTAAATTCTCTTCATTGTTTTATTAGGTATATCCATACCTTCTATTGTCTCAGTATAAAATGGTATAAAGCAGAAACTTACATTAGACTACTAAACGAAATTAATAAAATTAATTTTAATTTCCACTTTTATGTTCTACTTATTCTTTATAGGTCTGTATGAGCTGCTGGCTTCACTGCCAGCTCAGCTGCAGCCACATGTGGACAACCAAGAAGACATGACCTTCCTCTGGGATATGTTTGGTGAAAAAAGCCTTCATTCTCTGGTAAAGGTAAACCACACTAAATGTTCATTCTTTTTGAGAAACATGTATGGAAAAACGTTTTGAGCAACCTCTAGTACACCAAGCATCAGTTACTCTGTGGAAACAAAACAGCCTTGTTTCGCTTCTGTGCTTCTGTGAGGGATGGAAGTTGTTAAAGGTTTCTACCAAAAATATTGCAATGATTTCATTTAATAGTGATGTTTTGGCAGAATGCATTAATGTAACAAACATATGATGTTTGCCCTTGTTTAGAACGAGGCAGCATGAATTAGTAGCAGGAAATCTGAGACTCCTTCATGGTCAACATTCATGGCCTGGAGTTTAGCTTACATAAACAAATGTTCACAGCAGAAATTAGATGGCATATATTTTTGAGGTAAAGTATGGCAACTATTCAGTAGCCACATTAATTTAAAATAATTTCCTTTAACAAAATCAACTGAAATTATAGTTGGTTCTTTAATTGGCTTGTATCCATCAAAGATTGTGTTTTGTATATAAATATACTAAACTTGTATGATTAAATAAGTAATTGAGTAAAGCAATTGAAATGAAGTAATTAATGGGTATGTGTCATCAAAAATGATAGCTGTTTATGTATATTGTACTTTATAATTTACAAAATTATTTGCAGTTTTGATGTTCATAATTATTACAAAGCTATTAGTTTAGAAATTGGAAATTAGACTTGTAAAAAAATGTGTAAAACAAATCTGCTACTTTGATTTTATACTAAATTTGGGGTCCCTAGCTTCTTGAAGAAATATTGTGCATTTATATAGGAGAAAACAAAGGAGAAAATATTTTTTTAGACTGTGACAATTCTTTATATTCTCATTTAGATATTTATAAATTATTTGTATGTTGTTTAGTCATGGACTCTACTGTAAAAATACAGTAACAAATAACATCTCACAAAGCCACTAGTTGGCTTAACTGAATTTTTTTATCATGGTGTTCATGCCTTCCTGAACATTAGCTTTGGGTGGGGGGATGTCAAATTGTTCGACAGCGAGGGGATTACTGCTAAGAACTCCATCCTCTAGGTCTCCTAATTTTTCAGGTTCAAGCATCCCATAGAGCTCTCTGCTGGCTAGCATGTATTAGCTGGCGCTCATCCTGGAAGTAACAAGGCAATATTTATGGCTGCATTTCTGCCAAAAGACAATTAAAAAAATACAAATCAGTAACTTTAAGATGTTCTGAGTTGATAAATCTTTTCTTAGGTTGCAATAAAGGAGTGCTTTGGGATATATTACTGCATCAGAAAGATGCCTAAGCATCTTTAACTCCATTTGGCCATATGGTTTACTCGTTAGATAGTAACTGCAATCATTGAAGCACTTAAAACTTCTATTAAAGGTTAACATAGAACTCAATAGAAGGCTAATCTGGAAGAAACACTTCTGGGAAAAAAAAACGGGAAATTTAGCTAATTGTTGGAGATTTATTCAAAATGGAACATTTCAGATGATACTTAAAGTGTTTGAGACTGGGGAAACACAGGTTCAAGTCTATAATCAGTGATAGAAGCTTGCTGGTTAATTTTGGGCTTGGTAACTTTTTATTAGTTCATCATAACTTTGGGGGCATTGCTTTGTGGGGGAGAAAAGGAAGAGGAAATGTTGTCTCTATGTACATCATCTTGTGTTTCAAGGTATAAGCCCGGATACAAATCTAATAAAAGACAACAAAGGTGGCTGTTGCAATTTTTAGAGTTGCAAAGTATTAAGACATCTTTCCCAATAATAAAGGAGAGCATTTTTAGCTCAGGGTTGAAATGAAAGGTCTTTTGTGTTCTCTGTGTTTGCTTGTTTTCTTGCAGACGTTTCAATACCCAAACTAGGTAACATCATCAGTGCTGGTAAGGAGTGGGCACTCAGGCACTCTGACAAATTAGCCATCAGTAGACACATAGACATTAACAACATCTATAAGACTATTCAAAAGAGACAGTCAACCAGCCCAAAGGGGAACAAAAAGACCTAAGCATCTGTCCACCAGCAATCAGCACCCAGATCAGCATAGATGAACTCCAAGATCAACATCAGACCAACAATCAAGTAAACAATAACCCCAATCAAGAAACTGCCAAAGAAGCAAACAGTAAACAGCCCAACCAAAGAATCTCTAAGACCACTCCCACCAACACCGGCAAGGCAAGGCACTAGAATATAAACTGAGAGCAAACCCCACTCCTTACTAACACTGATGATGTTACCTAGTTTGGGTAATGAAATGTCTGCAAGAAAACAAGCAAGCTCAGACCCTTCATCTTTCCCAATCATTTATGTAAAGTCTAGAAAAACCTTATTTCCCCTTTTTTGTATTTATTGATGAAATTTCCATGGGAATGTTTCAGACACTTGAAGAGCATATATTGATTTATATATTTAGTATCCCATATTTCCCAAAGTTAAATAAACTAATTTAAATGTTAGTAATTTACTTTTATAACATATGAAATATAGAATGTTCGCTGTTTAATATATACAATATATAATTTATGTATCTTTTTCATTTCTATTTTTGTAAATCAAAATAAATTTAAAAATAGCTGTCTTGAACAAATTTGTTTTATCTAATGAATTAAATGAAAGCAAAGAAAAGAAACTGGATCCAAAATACAGACAATATGCTTTGTCTGACATGGAAGTACCCTTTTCTATTTAGCATGCTTGTTTCAAAATATAAAAACAATAATTTCTCAGATAATGTTATGGCAAGTTCAGTATTCCAGTTGCATTTGGTGCCAATTGACATAAATATCTTCTTTAGAACTGTTGAAAATACAGGGAATATATTTTGCAGAAGAACATGTTTTGAGTGCTCATATTTTCTTCTTAACATCTTTATCAACTAAATTTCAGTTCCTGTATTTAAATTTATTTGATACTACTACTTTGTATAAAGATGATTTTTATTTCATTCTGTTCTGCTATCATATTTTATTATTTACATGTATCTAATGCACTACATCAGGGGTGTCAAGCTGCCAGCCCGTGGGCCAGACGTGTCACAAGGAAACCGTGCCCACCCCATTGCTGGCAATGGGGAAAAGGTTCCGATACATGGCGCAATGTCATATGTCTGCACTACATTATCTTTAGCTCTCAGTCTTTCCATCTGAAGTCTGAGGAAGAGTTTGTTCTCTTTAATTTGTAGTTAGCCTTCTTCTTAAAAATGTCTGAACTGCAATATTAAAATTTCTTTACAACTTTGCTTAATATGTTTGCTATGCATATGACATGATGTCACAAAAATCTTCAAACTTTCATTTCATTTACCAATTGTGACATGGGGTATTTATTTTTATTAGGCATATAGTCCCCATTCATCCTAACATCTAACAAAAAGCTAAGGAATTGTAAACTATAATACCTATGTTGCATTTCTAACTGTACTACGGTCCTTCTGAAAGGCATTGAAACACTTGTAATGTGAGTTGCATATCTCTTTTTTAAAAATCTGTCTTGTCTTGGTTTTGTATTAAGATCCACTAAACTGCATTGTCTATTGTGAAAATGCCTATACATTAATTGTCAAGGCCAAAAATATAAGGACCTAGGAAAAATAGTTCTAGGAGAGTGCCCATCATGTTAATAGCATATGAATGTTGCTTCTTTTTCATCTTCACAATTTTTGCTATAATACTTATGATACTAGATCACATTAGATCTTTTATTTGAGATACTAACAAAATTGTATTCTAAAATGAGAATCTCTGGCTCTGAATTCTATGTAACAGTTGGCAATTAAATTGAATTTTGAAGGTGATGTGAATCATAAAATAGTTTTTAATTTATTGGAGTTACTATATTTTAATAGAAGATACTCTGGGCGATTGTCATTTCTATAATGTGAGGTTCTTTTTTGCTTGGCAGTTCCCTATAATGGAAGATGCATCACTCCTGGCTAATCTTTGAGGCTTCATAGTATAAGGCCATTGTGTTGAACCTATGGCACGGGTGCCAGAGGCAGCACTCAGAGCCCTCTCTGTGGGCACGCGCACCGTCGCCGCAGTCCTAGGCCTTCAGCTGGGTTTTATAAAACCTTTTCACTTTAGGCCTCCGCCACCATGTGCAAAAAAAAAAAAGGTTTAATCAATCGCGGGGGGGGGGGAGATCTTGCAAAGTTGGAATTGATTGATTGAACTTTTTAGTTCCACCCAGTCTGCCATTACCACCGCAGCCACGCTCACCCAACGGGCCACACCCACCCAATGGGCTATGCCCACCCGGCACCCGATGATACATAAGTGGATTTTGGGTTGCAGTTTGGGCACTCGGTCTCTAAAAGGTTCGCCATTACTGGTATAAGCTTTCCTGTCATAGCATTATTTCTTGAATAATTTTTTTGAATGCAAACACTAGTTTACACAATTCTTTCTAAAAACATAATTCTCCTAGCTTTATTGTTTCTCTCTATGAAATTATGCCAGCCAAACATGTTGGAAATATTATTATAATTTTTTTTAAACATAGCAATCTCATATTTAGTTGTAAGATCTCCATGTCACATCTATTTACTTATTTTCATGAATGGAAGTACAAAACAAGAGACACTTATGATTATACACCTATCTTCACCTCTTCAATTATATCCAACTTTCAGAGACTTTATAAATTTAGATCTCTCGTGATAATGTTGCAGTGTTTTTCAATTTTGTTTAAAGTTTCTAGATTTAAACCAGTATCTCACTTGATCATATATTTTATCCCATTCTGTTCAGCAGCTTCAACCATTCATAATCCAATTTCTCTAAGGAATCAAAATAATGCATCCATAGTTTGGTACTCGCAGCTTCCAGTGATAGTTCCAGTTCGCCATTTCATTGTTTGTTATTTTTGCTGCCCAAAGTACCTGAAATACCATAATCTGAAGAAGTCTAGTTTTCTTCTATCTGCTTTTTAAATTATTATTATTGTCCAGATCTTTTTAATATTAATCATTGCAGTGTGTGCAGCTAACATATCTTCATTTAATTTGGGGTAGTAACTCCTGTTAGGTAAATTTTAGAACCAAGAAAAATGAAATTCTGGAGTGATTCAATTTTTCATTGTTCATATCATTTCTATTGTTTTGGAAACTTTAGTCTTCTTGATGTTTAAATGCAATCCAGCTTTTTTACTTTCTTCCTTGACCTCTATTTTCTGCAATAGAATGGTGTTGTCTGCATATCTTAAAATATCAAAATTTCTCCTACCAAATTTGATTGCAATCTCTGATTCTTTTAAATTAAAGTTGCCTCAAAATTGTCCTAAAGATGCTTTTCAAAAGGCAATTGGACTTTCTTTCTTTGTTTTTTTCCCTTGAAGTTATTTCGCTTCTCATCCAAGAAGCTTCTTCAGTTCTGACCGAATGGTGGAGAACAGAAAGATTTATCATCTGTTCATTAGCACTCTGAAGGTTGGTCTTTAGCTCTCTGAGAGTCACTGAGGCTATTTGGGGGTTTATCTGTGCCCTCAGGCCTACCTGAATCAGAATGCAAATGGGTGTGGAACCTTCTTGGAAGAATTACAGTATATCCTTGAAGAATTATATCCTAAGAATCATTTTTGAAATGCCTTTTCTCCCTTCTGGCCATATAAATAAGATTTCTGAAGATTGCCTTCTACTTCCACCACTGGAACATGGAAAAGATTGGAGCAGCAATCCAACATACCTTTATACAACCAGCTGTAGGGGCTGTTGAAGAGGGACAAGAAATGTTTCTTTTTCCATGAGGTAGAAGTGAAGATATTTTTTCCCTGCAAGACCTGTATAGCTTGAGGGCATAAAATAGGGTTCTTTTGTGCTCCTTGTCTTCAGCAATGAATATCTGGCAGTGGATGCTTTTGAGAGATAGGGAGTGGAACAGGTGCCTCAAAATTCCTTCTGTGTATTAATTGAATAGATGGACCAATGCAGCCGTGCTATACACACCTGTTCCAGTCTTTAAGCAGTCTGTATTCAAGTTGTTATGGGTTGCATATGCAGTAATTAATAAACAAGCATATAAATATATAGGAGAAAGATGTATTTTGAGCTTTTAAATATATTTAAATATATTTAAAGAAAGAGAGCTATATAGCTTTACAGCTATATAGCTGTTCAAGGATTTCAAGTTTAGTATGTCGACTGCATTTATAAAACAAGATTGTTGGTAGAGCCTCATGATTTCATGTCAAAAAAGACAAGATAAGAGTTTCTCTTCCAATTTTTGAATACTATGAAAGTGTCCAAGTTATAAAAAAAAACCTTGAGATTAAAGTACACAACAAAAACTCATCCAATTTTGAAAATAGTTTTTTCAGCAACTGAGCAGGGAGTTTGGCTGTAAAAGCATAGAGAAATTTATCTTGGAGGAAAGCTAATTTATTTGGCTTTAATCTGAATTTCCTCTTATCTACCATGGGGACCTCTTCCTATAAGCAGAGTCATCAAAACACTCTCTTTATTGACCAAAAAGGTTCATTTGAATGAAGTCTCTGAAATCTCAAATAATAGCTGCTTTATTTTGTTATATGAGGAACAAAGAAGTCAGTTTCTTTCAGAAAGACCAACATTTGGTTTTTAATGAGACTGTCCAAGAAGTAAGGGGTTTATAATAGTATTTAGATTATACACTTGCAAAAATAGAACAGTCTGCATAACTTAACTATTAATTCAGAAGATGAATTTCAGCTTTGTCTAGATTTTTCAGTTACATCTATAGACTGAAAATTGAAAGGGGAATGCAAAATAATATTGCAGGTCAGATAAGGCAAATACATTGAATTAGAAGATAATTCCAACATTAATTTTAATGAATAAAACAGAACACCATTTTTGCAAATAAAACTATAGTCCTAACATTAATGGTTTATAGTTTAAAACAGAATATTTAGTATAATTATCATTTCTACAATTATAAATTTAAAAATACAGCTAATCAAAATTTCAAAGGAGCTTTAAATTCTGAATTCAAATCCTGATATGGTTAAATCAGTGATTAACAGTGGTTAAAATCAATGAGAGCATTAACTACTGTTAAGTTTAGGGAAATTTTAGAGAAAGTAGCAATCTCTTAAGGGTTCCCAAGTCTTTATGGACATGTTGACACATTTGCAATTTTATAATTTGTTCTGTAGAAAATGGTAGTTTAGGAGAGTTATTGTATAATATTTTACTATTTTATAGTAACTCTCTTAAAGCACCATTTTCTAAGAGTTTATAAAAAGGAGGTGTGGATAATATAATCAGTTTCTCCTTTAGAATAAATGAAGTGCTTTTTCAAATAACTTGCAAATTGGGTTTCTGGGTATAGAAATATAATAAATAACTCACAAATTTTATTGTCTCAATATAAATGTCCCAAGTTAAATCAAAATCCATCTTCTTTAGATGGCTTCAAAATTAATCATATGTGTGACAGGTAAATAGAAATCATATTTAATAGCAGTGTTTTTTTGGGAAGTAGATGTGGGGGGAAACATGAAGGTACGTTCTTGCAGGTTTTCCAAACATGTTATTAAGTCCATTTTTGGCAGAGAAAATGTTAAATTATATTGACTTGGCATAATCCAACAAAAAAGTTATGTAAATAAGCAATTTGCTTATTGCAATGTTAAAACTAAATCTATTGCTTTCTTCTTTTGGTTATTTTTTAAAAAATGTTGGAAAATATTCTAGCATTGAAGAAACATTTTATGCAAAATGGAATGCTTGCAAATCATTGTGACAATGTCTAGATTTTATAACCCAACTAAACAGTCATTACTTGATTATGTTGAAATATGAGGAAATACTAATGTTAGTTTGTTTAAATGCAGGAATATGTTGTATGTTTAAATAACTTGATATTTTATATGTTTTAAAAGACTTGTAGAAACAACCTGTTTACATCTTCTTACAAATGTATTTTATTCCATAGCCTGTCCAAAAATGTTTAATTGTATGTACAGAGGATAAAAACAGATGGTTGTGACATGGCTATTAAAATCTAAGAAACATGATATCTAAGTATATTTTCTGAATAAATATTAGGAAAACAATGTAGCTCTTTGCTTGTTTATGTTGGTAACTTCAGAAGTATTGGTAAAGTATAGTATGCTATGTATTTTTGTTTTCAGAAGAATTATATCTAAATTGTAAGTAAGGTGGGAGAGAAGACAGGACAGGACAGAACCGAACAGAATAGAATAACAGAGTTGGAAGGGACCTTGGAGGTGTTCTAGTCCAATCCCTTGCTCAAGCAGAAAACCCTATACCATTTCAGACAAATGGTTGTCCAATCTCTTCTTAAAAACTTCCAGTGAAGGAGCATTCACAACTTATGGAGGCAAGTTGTTCCACTAGGTTAATTGTACTAACTGTCAGGAAATTTATCCTTAATTCCAGGTTGCTTCTCTCCTTGATTAGTTTCCATCATTGCTTCTTGCCCTCAAATGCTTTGGAGAATAGCTTGACTCCTCTTCTTTGTGGCAACTTCTGAGACATTGGAACACTGCTATCATGTCACCCCTAGTCCTTCTCTTCATTAAACTAATGCCCAATTCCAGCAACCGTTTTTTATATGTTTTAGCCTCCAGTCCCCCAGTCTTCTTTATTGCTCTTCTCTGCACTCTTTCTAGAGCAGGGGTAGACAACCTCGGCTCTTTCATGACTCATGGACCTCAACTCCCAGAATTCCTGAGTCAGCTATGCTGACTCAGGAATTCTGGGAGTTGAGGTCCATAAGTCATAAAAGAGCCGAGATTGCCTATCCCTGTTCTAGAGTCTCAACATCTTTTTTATATTGTGGTGACAAAACTGGATGCAGTATTCCACATGTGGCCTTACCAAGGTGTTATAAAGTGGTATTAACACTTCACATGATCTTGATTCTATCCCTCTGTGAATGCAGCCTAGAACTGTGTTGGCCTTTTTGGCAGCTGCAGCAGCACACTGCTGGCTCATATTTAAGTGATTGTCCACTAGGGTTCCCAAGATTCCTTTCACAGTTACTACTATTGAGTGAGGTATCACCTATACTGTACCTGTGCATTTGGTTTTTCTTATTTTTTTCACCATTTAATTTTATTTTGTTAGCGCCCAATGTTCAAGTCTGTCAAGATCCTTCTGTATTTTAAGCCTATCTTCTAGAGCAGTGGTTCTCAATCTGTGGGTCGCAACCCCTTTGGGGGGGTCACCTAAGACCATTGGAAAACACATATTTCCGATGGTCTTAGGAACTTAGTCTAAGATACGCGGCGGTGTTCTTTTGCATCTCGACGGCTGCATCCACCTCGGGATCGGGGAATGGCTTTAAAGGCTCTCCGTGCGGTCCCAGATGTCCTTCGGCTGAATCGAACAGGAGTGCTTTTTCCAGGGAAGCTTTTTCGCAGCCGAGCTGGTCTCTCCTTGTATTCTGCAGAGGATTCGGCGCGATATTGCTCGGCTTTGCCCCACAAACCACGGAAGGTCGGCTTAGTCCGAACGCTTCCCGGGTCCAGGAAGGCACCGAGTGGTGCTAACCAGAGTCGGAAGCTTCCTCCACTGCCCCGATTACTAGTTCTGGTGGGCTCAGTGGGAATCACCTGCGCTAGATGGGAACGGCAAGTCCGGGGGGGGAGCAGAGGACTGCCTGCAGGGGGAGGAGTTTGCGACCCTTCCGAGATCGCCCGCCTGGTGGGCAACCAAAGCAGCCGCAGCTCCAGTAGTCTTCACCTGAAGAGGTGAGAGGCAGCCCTGCAGAACAGCCCTTCCCCTCCTGCCACCGATTCTCCTGTCTGCTGTTCCCCCATCTACCTCTGCTGAGTCCTGCCCTGTCAGAAAGCCCTGGATTCTATGCGGGCCTAGCAGAGCCAAGCGGAAGGGAAAGCCGTTGATCTTCATTCAGGCAGGCCCGGAATTCTCTGAAGGACGTTCGGTTTCATTCTGGCTCAGGGAAGCATCGCTCCCTCAGGGGGATTGTGATTTCCGGCAAGCGGCCAGTTATCGAAGCCTGGCTTTCTCCTATCCCCCTACCGCCCTGTGCGCACATCCCCCCAACTCTGAGCCCCCTCCTCTCTTCCATCCTTTACTTCTTGCCCTGCGGTGCAGTTGGTGCCCTCCACTTTTCGTCGATGGCTAAAGACAACTGCTTGCTCAGAGCTTTTTCCTCTCTTCCCACGGCCGCTGATTTCCCCCCCTGTCCTCTCCTCCTCTGTGATCCCTGCAGCCCTCCGTAAGACAGCACGTACTTTTTGATTCCTGCTGCTCAATCCCTCCCCCCTCTTGATGGCTTCCTACTTGTGGGATGCAAGGGAAGGGAGCGCCATTTCATTACAGATGGGAGAAGGAAAACTGGTCCAGGCAGTGAAAAGGGAAGAGATCAAAGGAGGGGGGCTTTGGAGATGAATGCTGCTTTGGGTGGATGTTTTGGTCTGCAGTATGTGTTTCCCTTTCCCCTCCTGCCTGCCTTTTCTCTGTTTCCTAGTGTGCCTCTGGAAAGCCGGGAAGGGGGGGGGGAAATGAATCTGCTCCTAGTGTAGAATCAAGAAGCTCCAAGGGGTCTTGCAGTTGCTGCAGTGATGCCCCCATTCTTCCTGCCCTGGCTGCTGCACCAAAAGCAGTTGATTATTGCTCAGTGGAACCAGCAGTGGGGTGGGAGGAAGGAATGGATTTCTCTTCTGCTGCCTCTGCCTCAGTGGACAAGACCTCCTTCCAAAAATCTCTCCTAAGATTCTGGCAGGTACAGCCCCAGAACTGAGCTGCTGACTGAGCTGGGGTGGGGAGCTGGGGGGGGGGGAGAAAAGAAGAGGAACCACTGACTAGCTCAGGGGTAGGCAACCTTGAGCCAGCATAGCTGGCTCAGGAATTCTGGGAGTTGAAGTCCACGAGTCATAAAAGAGCCAAGGTTGCCTATCGCTGGACCAGCTGAAATGACCCATTTTCTGAATCACATAATACTAGAAGAATAAAGGGGCTATATTTCCATAATTCACTAAGACTGCACACACAAAAAGCAACATTGACATCAAGTTTAAAGTAATCAAGCTTCATAAGTTGCACAAATGCAGCCATTCTGTTTTAATCCAATCTGCTTCAGCTACTGTAAACTATTATACTGAAATTATAACAGTATAATTTGTAACAATGAAAATACATCCTGCATATCAGATATTTATATTACGATTCATAACAGTAGCAAAATTACAGTTATGAAGTAGCAATGAAAATAATTTTATGGTTGGGGGTCACCACAACATGAACTGTATTAAAGGGTCGCGGCATTAGGAAGGTTGAGAACCACTGTTCTAGAGTGTTGGCTATTCCTTCCAGCTTGGTGTAATCTGCACATTTGATGAGATAAAGAATTACAAAGTAAAAAACAAGAGAAAGAAAAATGAATGTTTAATTTGACTGCATATTGGTCTGTAATGGTTATTTTTTTCTATTTGATTTCATAATTTCATCACTTCATCAAAAGATGATGATGAATTATATCAATATGTTCACTATTAAATGCTTCGTAAAATCGGTGGGGGTTATTTTTGCAGTTGTTTAACTAGCCAGTGTATATCTCCACATATTTCTGCTGCTAACTAAACCTTTTTGTTCCATTATTTCCTAGATTCATGAGAAATTGCATCACTATGAAAAACAGAGCCCCGTGCCCATGTTGCACGATGCATCAGCTTTGGCAGATGATGTAAGTGTGTATGAAATGTCCATTGAAATCACAGTTTTTAAAGACTGAAAGCAGTGGATAGAATAAGCATATGAAGTAGATCATCTGAAAAGAATAGAGAACAGTTTCCAAAGAACTATGGTCATAAGATTTATCATCTTGTTTTCAATTGTATTAAGTCTTTAATTCTAAAAACATGGCATTTAGAAGTGTTCTCGTTCTGCCTTGATAACCAAGATACATTTTATCATCTATCTTGAAAGAAAAATTGCCATCTAATATGTTAAGTGAATAGAATGTTGTTTTCCAAAAATACATATAGATAAAGTAACTAATAAACTAAGAGAATAAGAGAAATTACTAATAATAATTAAAGAAATGAGACATCTTTTCAAATTACTTTTCAAATTGAAAATGAAATTATGCCAAATGGCACATTATTTAATTTATTGTTGCTATAATTTTATAGTAATTTTATCAAAAATTACAATTAAAATAAAAACAATACAAATTAAAAAATAAAGGAATTAGAACACAAAATAGTACAGAAAATAAAAAAATGGAAAAATAGAAAAAATAAGAATACAGTAAAGAAAAAGAAATAAAATATATAAAGAAATGCATCCACTTCATCAAAAGTATAAACAATTTTAGTAATTTTATCTCCTTTTCTTAAAATGCAACAAATGATCTTTCTATATCCCATGTCTTATTTATAAACAAATCCTTAAAACATCGTTGTTCAATCCATGTCAGCTAAAATCCATTAAAGTTTAGCAGAGATAACAATGTATCAGTTTTAACTTTGATTAAATATACCAACTTTATATTCCTTCCTTTTGCTTTTAACAATCTTGATCTTTAATCCTTTCAAATAATGTCCTAGAACTTGATTTCTTTTCATTTTTTTGGTCCCTTCTCACAAAATTCTTAAAAGCTTTACATCTCTTTGTAAATCCAATATAAGAATCCAATATAAGAATGTTATCCAGATCCCTCTCTTGTTTTTTTATTTGTATATCCCTTTTAACTATTAAAACATCAACTGATTTTATTAGTATATCCACGTAGCATCTTTTCCCATATCATTCTTCTAGCCTGTTATTTTTAAATCCACTTTCAGATCAATCTCAATCTTATCCAGTAAAAATTGTTCCTCTTCAATAACATGTTTTAAACAAAGTCTAATTGTAATCGCAAACATTCATAAAATTAACTTGGGTTCTTAATAGCTGAAAATCAATCAATTTTTGAAAATTATCTGAAAATTAACTATGGGTAGTCCTTGATTTAGGATTGGCTGTTTAATGACTATTCAAACTTAATAATGACTCAGAAAGGGTGCTTTACAGTCCATAAAGCATTTCCAGCTATTATAAAATGCCGGGTTTCCCCAGCTCACATGACCGTTATCTATGTGCTTGGCAACCTGTTCACACAACCAGTGGCCAAGTACCTTATGATCACGTGGTCACAATTTGCAATCTTCTCTGCTGACTTCTTTAGCAAGTCAGTGGGAAACCTAGCAGGGAAAGTTTCAAGGTCGTGTCCCCTGCTTCCCCTCCATTCTCCTCCATGCCCAGGGGGTGCAGATATCCTTCATCTGGCTCCAGAAATGAAGTTCGGATTTTCAAGATTCCTGCTTCATTTCTTCATCTCAGTGCAGGAGTTTTCCCCACCCCATCCATGCATGGAAGGGAACTTCTGCACTGAGCTGGAGAAATGAAGTGGGAATCCTGGAGATCCAAGCTCCGTTTCTGTGCCACACGACAAGAGTTCCCTTCTGCTCATAGAGGGAGCTTCCTGCCCACCTTTGCTCTTTTGCTTCATCCACCTAACCTATGAGGTCGCTTTATGACTAGGAGAGCCAGGATTTTAGCAAAAAAATCATGTGGCATCTCACTTAACAACAGCTTTGCTCATTGATGCAGATTTCAATCCCAGTTGTGATCATAAGTTGAGGATTACTATATGCGAACCCAGTATCATTTTAGATATACCAACCATGGTTTGAGCAAGATTGCTGTTTCTTCATCTCCCAGTGTCTAAATCCATCAGAGACCACTGTCTGGCAGTCTTTGTGAGGATCTACTGTCTGGAGCACTTGTGGGCAACTCCTTGTCTGGAGAGGAATTATAAAGAGCTAATCTGCTTTCTAGTTCTTCATTCCAATCTTTTTATCAGCTCCACTTTTAGCAGGGTTGTCTTAAGTTTGCCATTTCTTCCCTGGAAGTCCTCTGGTGTCACTAGAATTGTTATTAATAAAAATCAACCCTGTATTTTCTGATTGTGTGCATAGTTGTGTAAATTGAACATGAGATGCTGGGAGAAAAATTAAACTGATTTAAAGGAAAAATACATATAGTGATGCATACTTAGTGACAATTTTTGATACAGTGCTGTAATTTTATTATAGACTGACACTTTCACTCATTTTTATTTAAATATTTTTAAATAGAAAATGGGGAGGGTGTGAAAACAACTTTTTTCTTTTTACAGATCATAATCATTGGACTGGATGATTATAGAATATTAGCTTCTATGATTATGGATTTTCAAAAATAAGTTCTATGGCATGCATATTGTTGTATAACAAGAATGCAATTATTGTTATATGAAGTTAGAGCTTCTTGCTATATTATCTAGATCACTGCTTTGGATTATACTCTGACATAGTTGAGTTCATTTTCAAAGATTGTTTAAAATGCTTGAATATATGGAGATTTGATTCTAATTACATTTCTGTGATTCACTTGTCAGACATTAAAACATTAAAAGTATTTGCTTCTTGTATACAAACATAATAAAATCTGGAGTAGTAACACAACAGAAGCACCATGATTCTGTAATCCAGCTCTAAACAATAAAAGCTACTGTGGGTTTTTTGGAAGCAGTGTAGATTTCATCTCTTCACTCGAAAGCTAGTTTTTATAGACTGCTATAAGTTTGATCCAGCCATTTTTACAAGCAGTGCTTTGTTTGCATGCAAAGGACCATTCACTTAGATGAGTGTTCTGGGATTTGCTCTTATTGCTATAAATCAGAATGTGATCTGGGTGCTGCTGCCAGAAATGGTCACTTAAGTCAAATTCAGTTGAAAGACTTGCCCAGAAAAGGACAGAAAAGGACAGAAAATGAAGAGCAGTGATTGATTATCTGTTTTCCTTCATGCTAAAACTACTTGAAAGTAATAAATTTGAACAAGGCTGATTTTGGGTTGTCATCAACACATTGAATAAGACAATGTATTGGCTAATGTTCTTTGGGTTGTTTTAATCTCCTTCACAGCTGGCTGAAGAACTGCAGAATAAACCACTAAACAATGAGATCAGAGAACTCTTGCAGCTGCTGTCCAAACCTAGTCTGAAGGTAAGGGTGTGTACCTGGTTGTACCTGTTAAGCTACAGAATTGCTTACTCCTCTATTTTAAAAGTATGGTGACATTTCTATGAATATTCTTGTGTTCATGTGTACATGCAGAATTGCTAGAATAAAATGCTGAAGGGAGATAGAGAAAAAATCTATAATATAGCGCATTGTTTGATTGTAGCTTAATAATAGATTTTATATCTTATATCATACAGACAGATCAAAAAGCAATAAAGTTTTAAAACATAAATATAAATATTCATAGCTAAAAATTCATTTCATTGCTACCATCCAAAATCCTTATATGAAAGACTATCTCAGCATTATTGCTATTAAGCCAAATCTTGCTACATTCTTAGAGTAATATCAATTTTGGACATGATAATAATAACAATAACAATAATAGAGTTGGAAAGGACCTTGGAGATCTTTCTAGTCCAACCCCCTGCTCAGGCAGGAAACCCTATACCATTTCAGACAAATGGTTGTCCAGTCTCTTCTTAAAAACTTCCAGTGTTGGAGCATTCACAACTTCTGTAGGCAGGTTGTTCTACTGATTAATTGTTCTAAACGTTAGGAAATTTCTCCTTAGTTCTAGGTTGCTTCTCTCTTGGATTCGTTTCCATCTATTGCTTCTTATCCTGCCTTTAGGTGCTTTGGAGCAGGGGTCCCCAACCCCCGGTCCATGGACCAGTACCGGGTTGTGGCATGCCAGCAACCGGTTCGCATAAACAAGTAAAGACCCATCTGTGGGATGCAGGCAGCACATAAAACCACGCACTCTCCTGTCCACAGAAAAAAACTCTCTCCACGAAACCGGTCCCTGGTGCCCAAAAGGTTGGGGACCTCTGCTTTGGAGAATAGCTTGACTCCCTCTTCTTTGTGGCAACCCCTGAGATATTGAAACACTGCTATCATGTCACCCCTAGTCCTTCTCTTCATTAAACTAGACATACCTAATTCCAGCAACTGTTCTTTATATGTTTTAGCCTCCAGTCCCCTAATCATCTTTGTTTCTCTTCTCTGTACACTTTCTAGAGTCTCAACATCTTTTTTACATACTGGATGCAGTATTCCAAGTGTGGCCTTAAGTGTGGTATTAACACTTCACGTAATCTTGATTCTATTCCTCTGTGAATGCATCCTAGCACTGTGTTGGCTTTTTTGGCAGCTGCAGCACATTGCTGGCTCATATTTAAGTGATTACCCAGTAGGACTCTGAGATTTCTCTCACAGTTACTACTATTGAGCAAGGTACCCCCTATACTGTACCTGTGCATTTGTTTTTTCTTGCCTAAATGTAGATCCTTACTTTTTTCACCATTGAATTTCATTTTGTTAGATAGCGCCCAATGTTCAAGTCTGTCAAGATCCTTCTGTATCTTAAGTCTGTCTTCTGGAGTGTTGGCTATTCCTGCCAGCTTGGTGTCATCAGCAAATTTGATGAATTCCCCATCTATCTCCTCTTCCGAATCATTGATGAAGATGTTGAAGAGCACTGTGTCCAGAACAGAGCCCTTGTGATGACCAAGGGCATCGTACAGAGGCAAAACAGTCAACTGGCAGTTCAAACCGTCCTTTATTTGCTCCAATTTTCCCCAAATGCTCCCACATTTCTGGCTAGCCCCAGAACAAAGTAAGACACACACACCTTCAGCAGCCTCTGGCTGCAAGTAGTTTCACGTACAGTTAGATTAGAAGAGTAATTTACTCAAGGCCATGTAGATAACAAGGAATGAAACATACATCCAAAATCTAACGAGTCTGTGGAAATACAAGTTTGCCTGAGCAGTTTCAGAAGAGAAGCCAAAATACAATCCGAGGTCTTTGAACACCAAATCAAGTTTGTCAGCCAGTCCAATAGTCAGAGTTTCAGGGTTTCCAAGCAGAAATCACAACACAGAACAAGAGATCAGAGAGTTGTTTCCAAGATCAGCAACAGTACACAAAACTCCAAGAAATCAGCATTTGTTCCTGACAATTGCCCCTCCCCACAGTATCTCCTTAAGTCTCAGTCTCCAGGTGTGCGGAGTGCTCTCTTCCCGAGTAGTTGAGCCTGCCTGTGTTGTTCCCTCCTTCTCTCCACTTTCCGTGCTCTAGGATCAGGAGGGGGTGGCCCTTGCTCATTGCCTGAGCTCTGACTCTCATGTTCATCCTGTCCCAATCCTGAAAGGCCCTGGCCTGCCTCGGCCTGCTCTTCCCCACATTCCTCTGAAGCCACAGATACCTCTCCCTTGACCTCCATAGGGTCCTGTTCTAGCTCATTTTCCTCAGCAGATTCAGGCTCCGATGGAGGCTTGACAGCCTGGGGCACCCCACTACACACTTTCCTCCATGTAGATGCAGTTCCATTGTGGATCACATGCTGAGTAAGGCTGGTCAGCCAGCTACGAATCCATCTGGTGGTGATGCTGTCTAACCCACATTTTTCTATCTTATCAAGTAATAGGTTTATCAAATGCCTTACTGAAGTCCAAGTAAATTATATCCACAGCATTCCTCTGGTACATTAATTTTGTCACCTGGTCAAAGGATGCAATAAGATCTGTCTGGCATGAGCTGTTTTTGACAAACCCACGTTGGCTTTTCGTTATGACTTTGTTTGCCTCTAGATTTTTGCTGATTCGTTGCTTGATTATCTTTTCCAGAATCTTCCCAGGTATTGAAGTCAGGCTGATAGGTCTGTAGTTTCTTGGATTCATTTTTTTTCCTTTTTTGAAGATGGGAACTACATCAGCTCTTTTCCAGACCTCTGATAGGTCCCCAGTGCTCCAGGATCTTTGAAAGATATAGTTCTGAGATCACATGTCAGTTCCTTCAGAACGTTGGGGTGTAATCCATCTGGTTCCGGTGATTTGAACTCGTCTAGGGTGGACAGGTGCTCTCTTACCATTTTCTTGCCTATTTTTGTTGTTAATTGCGAAGTCGTGTCCGATCCATTGCGACCTCATGGACAACATTCCTCCAGGCCTTCCTGTCCTCTACCATCTTCTGGAGTCCATTTAAGCTCATGTTTACTGCTTCAGTGACTTCATTGAGCCACCTCATTCTCTGTCTGCCTATTTTAACATGTTTCTAATCTTTTTTACAGTACTGTTTTTGATAGGTTGGACTGTTTTTTCTCTTTGTGTAAAGACAGATACTAAAAACAAGTTAAGTAATTTTGCTTTCTCCCTGTTGCTTGTCACCTTCTTGCCACTTTCTCCCACTATTGGACCAATCATTTCCTTAACTTTTTTCTTGTTTTTTACATGTTGAAAGCAGTTATTTTTGACTTTTGTTGCAAGCCTTAGTTCATTTTGAGCCTTAGCTTTCCTCACTTCATCTTTACAGGCTCGGGCTGTTTGCTGATATTCTGCCTTAGTTATGTTCCCCTCTTTCCACTTTTTATACTTGTTCTTTTGTCTTTCAATTTATCAGAGTTCTTTATGCAGCCATGCTGGTTTCTTTTGAGAGCTGTTATTTTTCTTCTTTGTTGGTATTGTGCTAGATTGGGCTTTTATAATCTCACTTTTCAAAATTTCCCAAGCTTCTTGAATTGTTTTCCCCTTGAGGATTCTCATCCATAGAATCCTTCCCAAGCTCTCTCTAAGTTTATTGAAATTAGCTCTCTTAAAGTCCAAGACCCTAGTTTGACTATGTTCTATTGCTTGTGCTTCCATAATATTGAATTCCAATATTGCACGATCACTTTCCCCCAAGGTTCCTGTGACTTCCACACCCTTCTATCATTTAATCTGTGTTAGTGAGAATTAAGTCCAATATGGCTGATCCCCTAGTTCCCTTCTCTACTTTTTGGGATCTCAGAGGTCATCTAGTTCAAGCGCTTCTTCAATGTAGAATCTGCTAAAGCAGTTTGGACAAATGGCCATCCAGTGTCTATATGCAGATCTTACTGTGGTGCAAAGCATATCCAAAGAGTTTACCAAAACAACTGGAGATAATCTAATTACAGATTTATTTAGTCTTATAAGTCATTAAACTGGGTCTTGCAGCAAGGAACCTCAGTTAACATAAGTATACATGTAAACATGTTACACACAAAAATGTTGTCAGTGAATCTGCATTTCTTCCTTCACCTTGGTTTATAAGTGTAAAAATGACCTTTGAAGTATTGCAGTTCCACATTCAAATACTGGGCTTTCACATTCCATAAGCCATAATGTTATTTGTTTGACATACAATTTGTGTAGATCCACCCAAATGAAAGGTAAAAAATATATGAACCTTGCCAATTGTAATATATTAAATAAACCAAGAATAAATAAACCATGATTTATTATGTGTTAATCCAATTATTGTGTTGGGTCTTAATTCGCCCTTATTAACTTCTTTTGGTTTTCATTTCAACAAGAGCTAAGTTCAGTTTGTAATAAACTGACTTTGTTTACATTCAGCTATGCTATCACTTTCACAGGTACACAAATTTATCTGGGCTTAGAAGCTAGGTAGCACTTAAATAGGAAGCCTCTATGAATTACAAAGATTGTTGGCTGGATGTGGAAAAGACAAATTCATATTTTCATATTGCTGCCAAGAAAATAATCTGAATAGGTCCATCATGTGATCCTGAATCAAGTTCATTTTGAAAAGAATTCACCTTTTCAAATTTATCTGGTAAATTCTTCCATGCTAAGCCCCATCATGTGGTGATGATAGTGCTTGGTTTAGAGTGACCTAGTTTGGGGGATTCTTAGCTTTTGCAGTTTCTGCTTAAGTAGACATTTCTGCTTCCAAAATATGTGGATTAAAATAAAAGTTGTGAAAAACAGTAGAAACAGTATGCTTCCTAAATGCAATTTGGTGATGTGCATAGGCCAAAAGCATAGCATTTAGATGAATCTTTTGAGGCATTACAATGATAATGGTGTTGGTATGTATCCAAAGGAAAATTGGCATGTGTGTGGCTAATGTAGGAGACACATCATGCTTTCCTGCGTCAGTGTTAATAACAACTGGAGCATTACTGCCTCGTGCGATTAGCAATACACTGAATTAATTTTATGTTTTAGAAAAGAGAAAGTGCGCTATTTATCAGGATGAAATGTTCTAATTCTGTTCCACTTTGTATATGATTTTGGGAAGGACTTCAGGAAAAACATAGACTTCTTATATCCCAATTGTTAAATAGTTGGCAGTCAGATTGCTGCAAATAAATTCAAAAATCAGTGCAAATACATCGAGCAATAAATCTTATAGTTTTGAGAATGACAAAAAGTTAAAAAAATTAATCAAGCAGTCTTCTGAAATTGCTCAGGAAAGAAAACCAGAACAGTTCAATTCCTTAAAGCAATATAAAGTAAGAAAA
Organism: Protobothrops mucrosquamatus; assembly: GCF_001527695.2. Taxonomy (NCBI): domain Eukaryota; kingdom Metazoa; phylum Chordata; class Lepidosauria; order Squamata; family Viperidae; genus Protobothrops; species Protobothrops mucrosquamatus. Next base: position 1,572,904 of record NW_015386400.1, on the reverse strand, counting down.
AAAAGAGCAGTGAAGATTTTTTTTTAACTTTTGTGCTATCTTGTTTTTTCCCCGGCTTCAGCAATGTAGTTTCATATCCATACAAGTCTGTTATCCTCCTGGTTACAGTTGCTTACCCATTTTCAGTAAGTGGTTTAATGAACTAAATTTGAACATTTGGTATAAGCTGGACTACTGTGTATCTTGCCAAAAAATATTATAAATCTTTATGTTTAAAAGTTTCTAAATGAATACTGTAGTAATGTAGCCTGCATGTATGTATGCCCATATGTACCAAGACAAAAAAAAAATCCCTCCCACCCTTCCTCTCTATCTATCATATTACAATACAGAGTTTATTTTGTTTTATTCTCAGGAATTATTCTTCTTGTTATCCTGTGTTGTTCTGTTTTTACTCTCTAGTCAGTTCTATTTTATTTACTATATTATAGTCTGTCCAATTATTATAGCGTTGTGTTCTAAATAAAAATAATATTGTTTTCTACTATATTTAATTATTTAAATTATCCAAATCTCTTTTCTTTTTGGTCTAATTCTCCTAGTTCTTTCCACCCACACTTCCATAATTGTGTGACCTCAATTGGCTGGATACTGAGTGAAAACCAATCATGTCTGCTCTTCTCTTTCCCTTTTTTCCTTTCCCCTTCCCTTCCCCTTCCCCTTCCCCTGGTAGAGATTTAACTTTCTTGACATGGTGGCTGTGACTTCCTTAGGATACCCACCTGTCCCGTTCTTCACCTGGCAGACTTAGCCTTTGGAGATCCAGGCTATCTTTCACCATTCACTTCTGCGCTGGTTCCTGGAGTCAGTTGTAACATCACCGTTCTGCACCGTTCTGATGGCGGCCGTAACCCATTTGTCTACTAGTCAGGAGTGTTGTCTGTTAGAGTTGGGCCAACTATTCAAACCCTAATTTTCTTCCTCCCCCCCCCCCCCCCCCCTCCCCCTCCCTCCCTCCCCCTCCCCCCTCTCTCTCACTCATACACACACACACACACCTCTATTTTCTGGTTCTGGATGCCTTTTTGCTATTTATTTCTGTTTCATTTTACTTACCTGTCCTTCAGTTCTCTTTCCTTCCGCTTTGTGGACTAGTCTTTTCTATGAGGGCTCTTTGCATAGTTCTGTCCATTTGCTGAGCAATGGCTTCAACTGCTGCTCTTCCTTCTCACTCCATCCATCCTGGAATCCTACTGAACTCTTGCGATTGGTGACCAAAAAAGGGAGGGGGAGAGGAAGAAGGGAGCACAGTGGCTTGCCATTGGCCCACTTTTCTCTTTTTCATTCTGTGTACCCATTAGGTGGCTATAATGGGCATCTGTTTCAAATTTGCTTATGCTTTTCAGAATTTGCTTTTTCCCTGTACCATTTGAAAGCTTTTTTTAGAACTTTAAAAATTGATTAACTAGATGTTGTTACAGCAGTATCATCTGTCGCGCTTACTCTACTGTTGGGGAGAATTTTAAAGACTCCCTAATTTAATTGTTTTTATTCGAAAGACTTAATGACCTTGTGTGCGCTCAGAAATCAGCAGGATCAGGCATAGTTAGTACTTGGAAGAAGACTTTCAGGGATTAACAGAACTGTAAATTAGACTGGAAAGCTGAAAAAAATATGGCAGCCACTTTTGTATCATGTTGTAATTTTTCTGTTTTAAGCAAATGGATCTGATTAAATAATTTTAAAAAATCCTTCTGAAAGTATGGATTGAATTAGGAAGGGAGGAAAAAGAGGTGCCATAGAAAAGAAAATGAGTACTTTAACCAGATGGCATGAAGTAGCTGCTTCTTTGGGTGGATATTTAAGAATATGTAGACAATCCAGTGTCCTCTGATATTAACAGTCCCAAAGAAGAGGAAACGAGTTTAAAGATGGAAAAAAGTGTCTAACTTCATATGTACTATATCCATATTAGTAAGAGCTGCAGATTCACCAGTGCAGAAGAGTAGATGTTCAATGATTAAAACTTTCAGTGCAGGAAATTATCTTTTTTTTACAAGTAAAAATAAAATTAACATGGTAAGGAAAAACCACGGTAATATTATTCCAGACAGCACTGTTTTGTTTTAAAATAATAACTGTTTTTGTTTTAAAATAATAAGCATATTATGTCATATGGATATTGTTGAGCTGCAGTAATATATATCTTATTTGCAAAAGAGAGAGAATGGATAGAAAGACCTACTATGTATTCATAGTTGGAACGATGATGGTGATTGCAGTTTTATTGAGTTCTAAATTCAGTTTAAGAATAGATTTAAATATATTTTCTTATACATTTAAATGAGAATTGGTACCAGTGCCTTTGTCCAAAGAATATTGTACATCAACTATGTCTGATACAGGATTTTCAATATTCCAGTTAGATCATGCATACAAATTCAATATCAATATTTATATTAGCTCTTACAAGAATTTGAATCTTACTAGCTTTAACATTCTAAATGTGATGCATGGTTATATTAATGAATATACTTAATTTTTTTTTTCTTTTCATGTGAATAATAGCTTTTAGATGGTGAATCTGGAAAAATAACAATCCTGTGAAGACAAGATCTCTAAAATACTCATAACCGTTAAACATTTTCTTTCCTTTCATGAACAAAAACAATCCAGTTTTCTGCTTCTCTTCACTGATGTCTTAGAAGTTTATGTTTGTGTTGCAGTTTTGTTAAATTGAACAAATACATCCTTTCAACAATACAGAATGCAGCTCCTTTGATTTTATTCTGGAACAAAGTACTGTTCCTAAGCTATGAGGCACACTTCATGCCAAATCACTGCTAATGAGATGCAAACTATATCAAGGTCTGCAGCAGTAATGGTAAATTACCAATGCAGATATGTTTTTATGCTTTTTTAGTTGATGGTTATTTTTAACCCAATTTTTGCAGGCTTTGCTTTCTGTACATGATATTGTTGCTGAGAAAAGCTATGATCCTGTATTGCCTCCCATGCCTGACGATATTGATAATGAAGAAGATTCTGTAAAAATCATCAGACTCGTAAAAAATAGAGAACCTCTGGTAAGTTTTAGCACTGAAATAATAATAAGCAGTAGCAATAGCAGCAGCATTTGACTAATCTTCTAAAAATGAGTTGATAGTATCACATGGTTTTATTTTTATTCTTTGCCATACAGTTTGGTGAGAACAGTCAGTCACATTTAAGCCATGCTGATTCCACACAACTAGCTAAAGAAAAAATAATGGAATCAGGATCCAGAATCTGTTGTATTCTGCATCTTTATTTTCAAAGAGAGCCAAGAAGACCAAAGAGACCATATGTGTTACGTTGTTTTTATATCAGTTTGTACAATCTTTTTCACAAGCTGGCTTTATGATGCACTGTTTCTTCTGTTTCTTTGTATAATCTATATTTTGAATCATCTGATGATTTTTCAATTCTTGATTGCATTTCAATTCCATTATTGTTTGTGATTTTACCCCAATTTATTTATTTTTATTTATTCCACATATGCTGCCCATCTCACCTAGAAGTAACAGTAGCACATTTAAGCCAAATTTCATTGCTAAAATTTTTATTTGTCAATGATTGGATTTTGATTTCGATCATCCATATAAAGCAAGCGTGAGATTGTATTAGGATTTTTTGCTGTTTGGAATCCAAGATGGGTTTTTAAAAAAAATAAAATAACTGAAAATGGATCATAGTAGTGAACAAATAATAAGAGTAATAATGAATCTCCCTGGAAGATGCCTGTCCTAATGTCGACAAGCCCATATTTTTCTAAACCATTCTAATGTTTTTTATTGAATCCAGTTATTTCCAAATATTTTATGATCAAACAATATAATAAACAAATATTTTATGATCAAACAATATACCTTTTATAATCAATCCACACCATATGTAAATTGGTTCTTAACCTTTTGCATTTCTCCCAAATCAAAATATCAATCAAAGGTTTATCGTTTGTGCCTTTGCATTTCCTTTTATTTCCTTTCTGTTCTGTTAAATATTGTAGTCAAGGATGTTATCGGCCTACAGTTTCCTGGTGTGATTTTTTTTCCCTGTGTTTTTTTAAAAAATCACTGTTTTGCCAGTTACTAACCAATCACTGACGTCTCTTTTATGCAATATTTCATTTAGCTGTTTAATTATAGTTAAACATAAATCTGTCAGATCTTCAATCCAGAAACCATGAAATTGATCATTTCCAGGAGATGTTCGGTTGTTAATATTTTCACTTGATTTTTAACTATTGCTACTGTTATTAGTTCTTCCCTTTGATTTTTACCAAATTCAAGATGAATTTAGTAAAAATCAAATGGAAGAACTAACAACATCAGCAGTAGTTAAAAAATGTTCAAGTTACCAAAAAACAGCAGCTAGAAAATTGTTTTATGTGGTTCAATATTAATTTTATCATAATTCTTAAATTTATTTTTAAAGGGAGCTACTATTAAAAGGGATGAAAACACAGGTGCTGTTGTTGTGGCTCGGATAATGCGTGGGGGGGCGGCAGACCGAAGTGGTAAGAATTTTTAAACTACAGTTATAGATATTGAATGCAGAATTTAATTTCTAAATTTTTAAATGTTAAATCAAGCAAAATCTATTAATTGGATCTTGCTATATTTTAATATATCATGGAATGTAATCAGGGCTTTTTTTCAGCCGGAACGCGGCGGAACCGCGTTCCGGCACCTTTTTCCGGGCCGGCCGCACCGGAAATAGCCCCTCCCACACCGGAAATAGCCCCTCCCAAATTTTACTTGCATTCCTGTTCTCTAAAGGGGCGGTCCTAGGGTTTGATGAGGGCGTGGCCAGGTTTGAGTTCCGCCACCTTTTCTCCGAGAAAAAAAGCCCTGAATGTAATTCACCTTTTATCAGATATAGATTATTGGAGCAGATGTGCAATTATGATATTGTGTACATTATGCATGCAGTACTTAAAAAAGGAGGAAATTGTCATTTTCTTCATATGGTGATAATATTTTAATTTGGAAAATCAGTTTCCATATTTAAGCATCAATGTATTCCTGCCACTTTACAACAACGCATCACATTTCATGTAGATTGTATATCTAATATATTAATAATTAGAAATTCTGCTTGGTAATGAACAAAGAGGTTTTTAAAAACTTGCCAAAAGAATACAGTATATACAGTATTGGAGAATGTTTATTGAAAAAAGAATTTCACTATCTTTGGTTCTGTCTAACGTCATTCCATTAATCAGTGAAGTTTCTTCTTGTGAAGATAGATCTAGCCAATTCTAGATGTTTCTCAATTTTCAACTCTGCCAAAAGCAATCACTTTCATAATTACCTCCCAGTCCTTAAGAAAACTAGCTCAGGAAATTTTAGGGGCTGCCAGGTGATGGATGAAGTGGTTAGGGAAGTTCATTAGCTTAATGTTGGATATAATTCCTTGTTGATATAGACACACATGAGCACATATGCACACACATATATAAGCCATCAATACACAACTAAGCTTGTGAACAAGTAAAGCTAAAATTTAGTTGGAAAGAACATGATTTGAAAAAATGTTCAGGTTGCAGTGATTCATTCAATATAAGAATTATTTGACTGTTACATAACTCTTTCGTAGGTCTCATTCATGTAGGTGATGAGCTAAAGGAAGTCAATGGAATTTCAGTGGAGGATAAAAAACCAGAAGAAATTATACAAATTCTGGTAGGTTGAAAATAGAATATTTAATTGAAAAACACAGAAGACTAATTTTTCAGTATTGATGTTTTTGATGCTATTGTCTGAAGTTTCTGGTAGATGTTTATAAAGAAAAGAGTATAAAGAGAAAGAGTATAAAGCAGTCTCCATAAAAAAGTGAAGCAACTAAGTTACTCTATGGTAAAAGAACAGTACAAAGCTAATAAATGTATATTTATTTTACTTGCATAAAATATTGCATAAAATATAATATATATATATATATATATATATAGACCAACACAAAAAATAGTAATTTAAAAGAAGTCCAGTGTTGTTCTTTAGGTTAAATTCTGCTCTCCACAATGCAGAAAATTGGGTCATATCATACTTGAAAGATCCATTATTAGCTTTTGGAGAGGTTGCACACTTTTGAGTAATAATTACTTCTATTCAGTGCAGAATTAAGTTCAAGGAAATAATTTATTGAAAAAATCTTTATAGTATATTTATGGTATATTTCTGATAAACAGCTATCATCTTCTAAATTACATTGTATTACATAAATACATAATTTCCTCTGATAGAAAACAGAGTAGCTTTTAATGCATGTACAATAGATCAAAATTGTTTGCTATTAAATAATAGGAATTGGACTGGAATCAATTTATTCTGTCTTTTTTTTTTAAAGTACATAATTTAATAATTTATATTTACATATTTTAGTCTCTGTCCCAAGGAGCCATTACATTTAAGATTATACCCAGTATCAAAGAAGAAGTCTCATCGAAAGAAGGCAAGGTAAACACTTGTTGGATTCAACTAAGGTTCTTCATGTGATAGCTATGTAAAATTCCATTCATTACTTACTTATTTAGGCTTAAATGCCTATTCAATCCAGCATTGCTTCTCCATATTTAAATGTTTTTATCATGATAGGTAAACTTATTTTATGCCAACAAGCAGCAGTAACAACAATAGAATTCCATATATTTTAAATAATTCAGTGTAAAAAATGTATTCTTTTCTCCAGATCTTCATGAAAGCTCTTTTTGACTACAATCCCAAAGAAGATAAAGCAATTCCTTGTAAAGAAGCTGGACTTCCTTTCGGAAAAGGTGATATTCTTCAAATCATGAGCCAAGATGATGCAACCTGGTGGCAAGCCAAGCTGGAAAGTGATGCCAATCCCAGAGCAGGCTTAGTTCCTTCAAAACACTTCCAGGAAAGGTATGTTATTACTGAACTGATTGCCCATCCTCACTTCCCAACACTAAAAAATGTGATCAGTCTAACCCAGTGATGGCGAACCTTTTAGAGACAGAGTGCCCAAACCACAACCCAAAACCCACTTATTTATCGCAAAGTGCCAGGGCCGCATCAGCATTGTGGTGCCCCTGGGGGGCATGGGGGCGTGGCCCACTGGGTGGGCATGGCTGCAGTTGTCATGGCAGACTGGGTGGGCGTGGCTGGGGTGGGCATGGCCACCTCGATGTTGCTCATGGGGGGGCGATGCCTATGGGGGCCAGGCAGGGTTGGGGAAGATCCAGGGGGTCTCTGGCGGGTGGGGCGGTGGGCAGGAGGCCCAGCATAGATGGGGGGAGGCACGCAATCCTAGCTGGGACTGGGGGGCCATGGCGCCGATGGGGATCTGGCTTTCCCTGCTCAGAGTGGCCTTTGGCTTGCTGGGTGTGGGCGTGCTCTACCACCTCTACTTGACTTTCTAGTTGGCCGCTTTGCCTCCTTTGTGCTGGGTGGGGCTGCTGTTCTGGATGGCGGCAGCGGCCTAATGGACCTGCGCGAGCTGATGGCAGCAGCGGCATGCGTGCCCACAGAAAGGGCTCTGAGTGCCGCCTCTGGCATGCGTGCCATAGGTTCGCCACCACTGGTCTAACCATTAAAGCTGCACTGAAATGCAGTACAAAGACTGAACTCGGTATTCTGGCTAGGGAGTTCTTAAAGTAGCCAAGTTTGAAAAATACTGGTTTAAATTGGATATTATTATTCAACTGCTTATATTGATAATAACAAAACCCGATACAGCATTGATAATCTTGTTTGCAAGAATAAAACCGATGGAAAACTTGTTGAATGTGCTGATGTGTTAAGAAAATGTTACCACTTCTATAAAAAGAAGACGACTGCAGAATTTCATTTTAGGAGAGTATAAATAAACTGCACTGTTTATTATAATATCTTTTAAAATTTTGGGTGATTTTTTTTTTTAAAAAAAGATAGATAGCCCCCGACTTACAACCATTTGTTTACTGACAATTCAAAGTTAAAATGGCACTGAAGAAAGCTACCTATGTCCACTTTACAACCGTTGCAGTATCCCCATGGTCACGTGATCAAAATTCAGATGCTTGACAACTGACTCATATTTATAACGATTGCAATGTCCCGAGAGTCATGTGAACAACTTTTAACAACTGTGTTACTAACTTAACAACTGCAATGATTCACTTAACCTGTGGGAAGAAAAATCGTAAAATGGGGCAAAACTCTCTTAACAATGGTCTTGCTTAGCAACAGAAATTTTTGTTTCAATTGTGATCATAACATGAGGACTACCTACATACTGTTACTAAAAGAACATTAAAAATAAGAAAGCTTAAAAGTTTTGTTTTCTTCCCCTCCTCAAACTACTTGATAGGAGACTTGCATTAAGAAGATCAGATGTACAGTTTCAGCCCTTGAAGATTTCAAATAAGAAATCATGTAAGTCTGTTGCTGCACAACTTGCTTTTTGCATTTATAAATTATGCAGTAAAGGAGTGATGCTATTCATTCTTTAGGCCCAACCCTCTCTACTTGTATAAGAGAAATTGCTGGTTTTGTTGCTGATTCCAGATCTTAAAGTATATGCTTTTACTACAGTAAAGAAAATAAAATAGATGTAGGAAATAGATTGTTTCCTTAATCATTTAAACAGTTCTATTAATGTACCACTCTTTTTTAAATTCCAGGTTAAGTTAGTTTGAGTTCCAAAAATAAACATTCTATAATATAATTACCACTAAATTGCAAATGTGTCCTTTTTAAAAAAAAAAATCTGTTATAAAAATATTTATCACATCTAGAATCATATGATCATATTTGTGTATCAATTTTCCACTTCACTGACATGTGTTATTAAGAACATTGTAAATAAATGATATTTTGTAGCCGTATTTCCACTGTTCTTCTTTTTCCCCATGCTGGAATCAGTAGAAATACTTCATCAAGCCAATTATTCTGTTTTCTTGAAGTTTCTGTTCTATATTGTGCAAAACATTTAATGTCTGAAATATCTACCTCGGCACCATGCTCAATGCTTCACCAATTTTCATTCTGCCAGAATCCAAGGATGATAGGATATAAGAAAATAAGAGGTGGAAAACATAAGAGATGGGTAATTTGATAAAGCTAAGCAAGCCATGCTTAAAAACAAATTCTATAAATAAATAAACACTTTAAGATCAGGAGATATTTAATTTTATATTCCCGCGCTATCAGAATTAGAAATAAGAAAATAAAAACTTCCATGAGGGGTCCAAACTTCCATTAATATATGTCTTATTATCACTGGTACTAATGATGTTATCTAATGAACAGTCTACAAGAAAACAACCAAGTTCAGAGAGCACCAAGGACCCCTATATGTGTTATGCAGGAAAGAATCATAATGACGGTCAAGCCTCTAGTATTTACTAATGTTTCATTGAAATTCTGGATTTGAAGAAATAAATAGTGTTGATTTTCAGATTAGGTCTGAAAAGTAACTAAACCCAGGAATGGATTAATCACAAATGTTTGGAAGGTACAATCAGGCAGAAAATAGACTTGTCAGACATCATGGAGCCAGTGGTAAATGACCAACTCTATGTTTCATGTAGTAGCATCTAGAACGGGGGTAGGCAACCTTGGCTCTTTTATGACTCGTGGATTTCAACTCCCAGAATTCCTGAGCCAGCCATGCTGGCTCAGGAATTCTGGGAGTTGAAGTCCACGAGTCATAAAAGAGCCAAGGTTGCCTACCCCTGACCTAGAACCTAGATTTATGTATGTAAATATGAGGTGTCTCAGTTGCATGTTATCCATTTGATGGTTTCTCCTGAGGACTTAGATCTATAGTTCTTACAGACATTCAGCACAATTTTAAATTTCACGTGCCTTTAAAGAAATAAAAACAATACATGGTTTGGCCAGATCTTCATGAGCAGATGTTAAATTCAAAAGGTGGTATTCAAACAAGAAGTATTTACGTATTTTATTAAATCTGAATTGAGTAGAACCAAATTTATATGCTGGCATAACTGATAGCAAAACTATTACATTTTAGAATCTGCTAATTCATTTTTCTTAGTAAAAGTGATCTCACTTTTCATCAACATTTCTTTCTTGTCAATTAATAAAATACACTGTGTGGATGAAGCCACAAGCTCGGAGAAAGAACCTTCACCTCATCCTACACCCCAACTATAGATATTCACCACTATTGTAAAATACACTGTCCCTATTATCTCAGAAACATTATTTTCCTCCTGTTATTGAATTGAGATTTTTTTCATGTTTACCATTATAGCAAAATAGTTACAATAAACATCTTACAGAAAAACAGGTACCAAATTAGTAATATAACTGTATGGCTCAAGTCCCTATTAGGAACTCTTTGTACAGCCCTGGCCTTGAGAAGTTTGAACATGTTATTTGAATTCCAGATCATTAGGGGAGCAGTTAGGTAATGAACTGATCACACAATTATGTGATTGAAGGCGCCATAATACCGGTATAATACTCCTGGTAGTTCAACATCATGGTTAAACTAAACAAATGACTATTTCCGCCAAAAAAAATTAGCTACCCTCTTTTTTCTTCTGTCTCAGCTGAATTCTTTGTTAATGAGAGAAAACAGATTTTGGCAAATTTAGCAGGGGCTAAGCATTTCTCTGGTACTGGCTGTCCCACAACAGATGTTGCATCAATTAAAAGAGCAAACTTTGGGAACCTACTTCCCAATGAAAACTACTTAAAATTATGTTCTTAATGCATTCTCAATGCTATCCGATTATATGTTGTCTTTCCTAGTTTTATTATTATTTGCTGAATATATTATTTTAAATAAATCGTGTCTACTTGTTTGTTTTTTGGCTCTTCTAAGCTGAGGAGACAGTTGAGTGTGGTAGGTGTCTTTCTTCTGAGTTTTAAAGTTTTCATTCTTTTACTGCGTTCTCAGTCTGTGTAATCTTGCCTCCTGTTTTTCCCCTTTTTTGCTTTTCAGAGAAAATTGAAGGTACACATGTAAGTTTCCCTGCTTGGTGGTAGAGATGGTCTGAAAGCTAGATTAATTAAGGCATCTCTACTTTAGAAACAATTAGAAAATTAAATGTGGCTTATAACAGCACATTTAGTGATACAGACTAGTAATTTAGCTATTGCAATAGAGTTCCAAAGTGAGTTGCCGTGAGCTATGAAGGCTGTAAGCAAGTTGGTCATGTGCAAGGTAACATACATGCATGATGATAACTGTGGGGTAAGGCATGGGGCTCCTTGGGTATTACTCATTGCCGGATGTGCCTTTTCTATTTATTATTCCCTACATACTTCTCTTCCCACCTAAGATACTCTGGAAAGAAAAATTCTCCTGCAGAAATACGTTTTGGTATATGGATTGAATTTGCAGGCTTTGGCTAAATTTCTGGTAATTTATTTGAATGTTACTAAAAAAATAAGATAATAAACAGGTGCTATCATTCAAAACATTACAGTTGGCCTAAAGATAGAGTCAGTGCTGTTGCATGATTCTAAAAGAATTCATTTAAAAAAAAGTTGTTTTCCATTGCAGATTTCAGCAACATAATTTTAGAACCTATTTTCTCAATTTACAGGGTCCTTTTCCTTTTTAAGCTGCTGTGCTGCTGTCATTTGCAGAATACATAACAATTGCAGTCATTAATTCACCAAATCAACTGTTTAGTATAACTAGAAAAACTATAACCTGTTTTGTCAAGAGACCTCTGGCATATTATGACAAGCGTGAAAATATTTTGGATTGAGCAAATGTGCTATATGTTCATCAGAAACCCTTTCTGTCTGATCCATTGAGCCAAACATAAAACCTCTTTGATATTCTTTGTAAATAATTTCATCTTTGCTTCAGCTACTGCATTTTTATCTTGCACTAAAGCTAAATAGAACACCTTTAATTTCTATCACGAAAAGGCAATAAAGACACGGAGTATGCATGTTGTTGTGTGTAGAAAACTACTATAGAAAATATGATGATTTATTTTTAAACAATGATTTATTGAAGGCTTTCCATGCTAAGCTTTATACGGTTGTCATTCTGAAGTAACTCTTCTTTTGCATTTATGGCTGGGCATCTAACTATTCTGCTTTATTTCTTGGCTTTTGTTCTGTATGCTTTTACACTTCATCCAGAGGAAGTTGAATGTGCTGGTCACAACAATGGAGCCCTTATAGGTGAGCTGTTGCTTACATAAGACTCTTTTCTTTCTCAGTTTTTTCCTGGATGGGCTACAAATTTGCAGGTAACAAATTGGCATTTCTGCATGTTGTGAAACGGTTAGAATAAAAAAATGGCTCACTGGATTGGACACAAAGGATTAATCTATTAAAAGTAATCTATTTTATTAATTTAGAAATAGGGAAATTATTGAAATATTGTCTTTAATTTGCGAAAAAAGTGACTTAAGATTTTAAAAGTATATATTACAGTATTTAAATTAAATTTGAAGTTAGTGTTGGATTGACTCATCCTTAACCTCCTGTTTCAGGAAATACTATCATTGGCAATTCCTTCCACATTATGGTCAATACTGTGATTGTTGTTATACATATACTAGGAAGAGGTTACGCTTGAACACAATATAAGAATAATTTAATTAAAAGCATGAAAGACATAAGTTTTTAAAATCAATGGACCCTGGGGGACCACAGTGTCACGGGGCCCACTAAGCCATGAAGAAATGTTACTATTTAAGTCTTGAGTTAAGTTTTTGGGATTCATGGCCATGGTCCATGGCCCCAAAAGTTATTTAAAGGGCATCCGTGGTGAAGAAAGGATTGAGAACCACTGATGTAACAGAAAATTTATACAGAATTAGCCTGCATGTTAGTAGCACCAATATATGAAGACTGTACAATACAGTGGGACTTTTTGTCATTGTTGCCCACCTATTTCATGAAGTACCATCCTCAGTGAGTTGACAAAACAAAGCTTATTTTGTTTTATATGCCAAGCATAGTCATGGTTAAATGTATCAGATAATTAATGAGTGAGTTATATATAAATGCCTAAGGAACTGAAAATGTGTATCCCAAAGTATACTTCATTTTTTCCAAATAATGTATTAAAATCTCAAGTAGATTCCATAAGATGCCACAGCTTTATGCCTGTCTCTGTATTTTGTCATGATGCAAGATGCAGTCAAACATCTGATAATAATATATATTGGGTGAGTTTCTTATTTGTGAGATGGCAGAAAGTCCATAATTCTCCCACCCTTTTTCTTTTTGAAATAACTTTCCAGATGGGATAAAAAAATGATCTGGAGAATACACTGATGTCCTTTTTGGTCATTTCTGCACCTTGTTTCATTTTAATTGCTGTATGTTTATTATGTGTTAGATCTGTTTTAGGCAAAATATAGGATCCCATTCGATCAGATGTGACAAAAGCAGATTGTGATTAAGAGTTAAACTAGTTTTTAGTGAAAAAAACTATAACCATGGGTATCCAACGTTTTGATTTGCCTAGGCCGCATTGCATGAAGAGGAATTGTCATGGGTAGCATATAAAAATATATAGTTAATGTATAGAAACATCACTAAAAATCACATAGTAATATTAAAAGTTTACAGTCTTATGGGGCCACAATATTAGCTGTCCAGGGCTACATGCACTTATGGTCTGCAGATTGCACATGCCTGCTCTGTATCCATCAATAGTAGATCTTGATTGATGGGCTTCCCTGGTCCTTGTAATTGTTTGAAGATATAGAGGCCTATGCAGTTGTTCAGCTGTTTATCACTGTAAATCAAATTGTTTCAAAAGTAATGCATTTGAATAACTGTTGATATTTGTTTGCATCCTATCTTAATGATCCAATAGGAGTGTTGTACACAGTGACTAGTCCAGTGGTGGCGGACCTATGGCACGGGTGCCAGAGGCGGCACTCAGAGCCCTCTCTGTGGGCATGCAGGCCGTTGCCCCAGTCCTAGGCCTTCAGCTGGGTTTTATAAAACCTTTTCACTTTAGGCCTCCGCTGCTGTGTGCAAAAAAAAAAAAAGTTCAATCAATCAGTCAATTTCAACTTCTCGCAGGGAAAAAAAAGATCTTGCAAAGTTGGAATTGATTGATTGAACCTTTTAGTCCCACCCAGTCTGCCGTTACCACCGCAGCCACGCCCATCCAATGGGCCACACTCCCAATTGGCCACACCCACCCGGCACCCGACGATGCATAAGTGGGTTTTGGGTTGCAGTTTGGACACTCAGTCTCTAAAAGGTTCGCCATCACTGGACTAGTCCATGTACCAATTCATTATATTCATTGTATATTGACTACAACACCGTTGGCTTGACAAGTAGAACATGTTAAGCAATATTGACTGACTGATTGACTGTTTTATTACAGTGGAAAAATATTCCACATTTGCCAATAAGGGAAAAAAAGGAATATTTTGTTCTCTTCCTTTTTATAGTCTTTACAAGCTGAAGAGTCTGTTTTAGAAGGCATGATGATCATCTAGAATAGTGTTTGGCTGAATGGATTATTTTGTAGGACACTGCAAAATGATTAGGGGACTGGAGGCTAAAGCATAAAAGGAAAGGCTGCTGGAATTGGGTATGTCTAGTTTAACGAAGAGAAGGACGAGGGGGGACATGATAGCAGTGTTCCAATATCTCAGGGGCTGCCACAAAGAAGAGGGAGTCAAGCTATTCTTCAAAGCGCCTGAAGGCAGGACAAGGAGCAACAGGTGGAAGCTAACCAAAGAGAGAAGCAACTTAGAACTAAGGAGAAACTTCCTGACAGTTAGAACAATTAACCAGTGGAACAACCTGCCTCCAGAAGCGGTGAATGCTCCAACACTGGAAGTTTTTAAGAAGAAACTGGACAGCCATTTGTCCGAAATGGTATAGGGTTTCCTGCCTGAGCAGGAGGTTGGACTAGATGACCTCCGAGGTCCCTTCCAACTTTACTATTATTATTATTATTATTATTATTAAATAGAGAAAAACCGACTGCTTCTTCAGTGTATCTGATGTTAAGGTTCTATTGAATAGTAATTCCCATATATGGAAGAGTCGTTCTTCTACTTCAAGGGGTTCCCAACGGGGTGCGAGACAATATTCCAGGGGGTGCGAAAATTTGGGTTTTCAAAATTATAGCGTATATGCATAATTCGTTGCCGTTGTTTTGAACGTTTGTAAGGGATGCCAGAATATATCAGAAGCGTTCCAAGGGTGCGGGGTATAGAAAAGGTTGGGAACCACTGGTGTATTTGGAGGGGGGGGGAAACCCTTCAATATGAAAATTTTCATAAGAGATAGGTGGACAGGTTTGTTTCCATGTGAATTCATTCATCTAATAGATATGTGCCAGTGGCCATATAGTCAAGAGTTAGGTGTTAGAGATTGTTTCTTCTCCCATATAATATATATTTTCTTGCAAGCTGAGATACCTATAATGTTAACTCACATTTTTCTTATTATTAGACTTTCTCAATATTTAAAAAAAATGATTTTTCACTTATTTAATACTTTGTGTGTGTGTTTGTGTATAAAGCTGTTATTTATGAATATTTGCATACATGTTACATTTTTGTGCATTTTTTAAAACTGTGATGCATCATTGTCTCAATTAGGATAATATTTTTATAAGTAAAAGTTACAAAGATTAAAACTTGTGTCCTATAGTTTGTTAGTAGATCAACCTTTAAACCAAATATAAAGCAAAAATAAAGTACATTATTACATATATACTGTAATGAGGAACACAGTTTTATTTTATCATCATGAAGCTTAACATTCCTATCATGAAATCTTAGAAGATAGTTTTTAAATTTGAGTGATTTTTGTTTATTCTCAAATTTGAAAGCAAGTTTATTTATATATTTATTTCTGTGTGGGATTCAAATGTTTAAATTTAGCAGCTCTCCCATAATAAACTTTGCAATTTAGTAAGAGCTGAGCACATTTAGTACATTGTTTGTCATGGAAGGCCAAAATGTCGAGCGTGCAAACTGTTATTGGTGATACATTATTTTGGGTTTCTATGCTCATGGGTGTGTATGCGCATTTATGCACACTTCAAAGGATTCTTGAGATCTAAGCTGTAAACCTAAATGGCATCCTTTCTGAAGCTGGAAAATGTTTAGTCTTGCTCCATATCTGTTCCTAGTGTCTGAATTATTCATAAAACATTTTTTAAAAACCTCATTGGATGTATTGGCTGTGAAATGTTAGTTGAAAAGCAGACATAAACATTCTGTAAAACCTGTTGTGCTCTAGGCTGCAGGAGAAATGAGGGCCAAGGATGAGGTTTCTGCATATGGGAGCTGACTTTTCAGGGTCTTTCATTGACATTATGTGGGACAAAGCCCTTTAGGGAAGAGTTTGCTTTTCCTCAGCTATGCACTTTAGAACTGGCAATGAGCCTAAACTTGCAGCAATAGCTGTACTTTCTGGAAAGTTAAGGCCAAATGAAAAAGAGAGAAGAATTTTCATGCTGGGACAGAGACTTATTGGATCAAATTGTAACCATGTTCTTTTTTCTTTAAGTAAAATTGCTTTGCTGTTGAAATTTGGATGGGGTTGGCAAGAGTACCCTTTTTTCCCCCCCTCAACAATGTCTCAGGAATTACAGTATATCATGAAGTAGCATCGTACCTAAGGCACTATGGAGAAATGCTACTTAAGTTACTTACCATTTTGGTGGTTTTGAAATTTATTTCCTCTGTTGGATTGATTGATCACATGCTGTCAAGACAGAGTCTACTCTTAGAAACCACAGAGATAAAAAAATTTTCTAGGATAATCTGTTCCCAACATGGCCCTTCAGATTTAATGGTGGTGTGCTCTTTACCGCTATAGTAGGTTCCATCCACCTTGCTCCTTGGTCATCCTCTTCTCTTTCTTTTCTCAACATTACAGACTTGGTATCCATGGTCTTTCTCTCCAGTTTCTTCCTTGTTCAAGTTTGCTCTCATAGTGTCACGGGGGAAACCATTGCTTTTATATATCTGTGATCTTCTAGATGTTGTCCATCCTCCCACCCCAATTATATTGATTTCAATTTATGTTTCATATGTTTAAAATGTCTAACCTGCTCAATCTAAATACATGAAGCAGTATTTTTATTTCAATTTTAAAACAAAAGAAAATATGTTTTTTCCTTCTTTCTTAGACTCTAGCATTACAGTATATAAAACAGTTTGACTTTCTACTCTGTGCTTCCCCCAATTGAAGTTCTTTCATTTTTTTAATTTCCATGTTCTCTGTTTAAGTGAACGATAGACTAATAATTTGTTTCTGTGTATAAAAGAGAAGTATAACCCTTAGAAAACAGTTGAGCAGAGGGAATATTTGGCCATGTTCACTGGCTCTTAATGATATTAGTTTCTCTGAAGAGTGATGTTCACTCTATTTATGTAGAATAACATATTAGTTCCTCCCCACACATATACACAAATATCTTCCCTATGTTAATAATAAGCCTGACATCTTTACCAGATCTTATTTGTAAGTTTCCATCAGCTTACGTTTTCACCAATAAATATTTTATGGCTTGAACTTATACTGCATTGATTTGGATTGAAGCATACCTTCAACAACCAAGTATATAAATGTCTAAAAATCTTTGTGATTTCAATGAATACAAGTCAAGTAATGAAAGAAATGCACAAATAAATACTAAAATGTTGTAAGGACTTGACTATATCTGTGGCTAGTACTTTATATTGCTGCTATGATTTATTAAACTGCAGGCATTTTCTCATGAAATAATTGTATTCAAATTTCTCCAAAGTGAGGCCTACATACAGGTAGTCTTCATGTCACAATTGTAATTGGGACTGAAATTTCTGCCATTAAGCAAGATGGTCATAAAGTCTGATGTCACATTACCACTCTGCTTAACATGGAAATTCCAGGATTTCTGGTTGCCGTCATTAATCAAATCACTCTGGATCTTTAAGTGAGTGCTATTTCCAACCTCCTGCCCGTTTCTCCATCAACTTTGCTTGTAGGAAGCTGACAAAAAGTTGTAAATGGCAAGTATGTCATCCTGGGGATGCTGCAACTTACAGAAATAAGAGGACAGGTCATGAGTACCAGTCACTTAGTGCCATTGTTAGTTGAAATGGTCACCGAACAAGTGTCATTTAACGAAGGCCATCTCTATTTCTAAAAGCCATAAGGTTATTTGCATTTTCACTCTTTAAACTAGAGTTAAATCATTCATACTCTTTGTAAACTCCACATACCACCTTGAAAGTTGCACCTGTGCAGATCAGTTCTACAACAGCTGGTTCTTAACATCCTTAATCTAGGATGAAAACCCAAGAGCTTTATTCATTAACTCCCTAAATTCAGCCCAACTGTCAAAACCTCTAGTTTTTTCCACAACACTGTTCAACACTGAAAAGTGTTTGTGGTTTGCCTACTGCAGATCTTTTTTTCCTCTCATTTCCTTTTTTTCTCTGGATTTCTTTTCAGTGTTTTGTCCTTTCCCAGGTTTCTTTTGGAACTTCCATAGTTGTATTGTATCTTGCTTTTGAGCTACTTTTTTAAAAATGTTGCAGCTTTTCCTCTTCACAAATAGTCACTATACATTTCTATTTCAGCTTTGTGGATCACTGCCTTAGAACGTAGGCCAAAATGTCATGCCACTATCATGGATTCATGTTTCCTTAGGAAGGCAGCCTATGAAACAGTCAGTTAGGATAAGAACTTCCAATTCTTAATTATTTATTCTAAACTTTACTCAAGCCCTTCTTATCCCAATATCTCATGAAGCTCATAATATTGAAACCATCAAAATTTAAATGACTTCTAGGATCTCTCTTAGCAACATGATTATTGGTCACCCAGAGAAGCACCATTCAAAATACAATTGATACTTAGCACTACAATACTATGGCTGTTCCATCTTCACAAAATTTCATCTCACTTAGGATTTCCTTGGGTTCGTAATGGTTCTGATAACAATGTGTTGACAGTATCTAAACCACCTCCTGATGTAATCTGCTCAGCAATATCTATGCCACATGATTCTTTATCATATAATTTTCATCATAAGAAATAACAATGAATCCCAGTTGGAGAGTAGATGATCTGTATATCTGAAGTTTTTGCAGATTTCTACCTTTAAAGGAACATACGGGTAGACCTTGCTTGATTACTTGCTTCTTTAGCAACCATTCAAAGTTAGAGCAACACTGAAAAAGTAGTTTTATGACTAGTCCTCGCACTTACAACTGCCAGTGTCTCCATAGCCACATGATCAAGAGTTGGTCACTTTGCAACCAATAGTTGTTTAGGACAGTCATAGCATCCTATGATCATGTGATCTCCAGTTGTACAATTCAGGAAAAATTTGGATCATTTTCTCTCTCTCAGCCCAACTCATCTCACCAAATAGTTATTGTAGGGAAAATAGGAGAAGGAAGGAGTATTAGGTGTGTTCAACACCTTGGATTGTATATGAAAAAAATGGGAAAAATACCCCAAAAATGCTTTTGTACATTATTTATATTGACTATTCTAATTTTTTACTCCTTTTAATTTCAAAACTATATTACATGATAATTTTCTTAATTGTTCTTTATGTCATTTTAATGAATATATTATGATTCTGTTGTTAAAAACTTGCTTATTGTGATTGAAAAGATTGTATTGTTTCTAATGGAACTAGACCATGGCATTATTAATCCCTGTCTATAAATACACAGTATGTCACTTTGAACCAGGATGGATATCAACTATATGAATTTTGCTGGATCTAATAGGCATATATATAGAGAGATGATCAACCCATTGCATGCATTCTATAGTTACTTATTTACAGTTCTGGATATCTTTTAGTGAGGGTGGAGAGTTTTTAAGCAAATAGTGCAGATTTGAAGGGCAAAGTACCGTATTTTTCGCTCTATAAGACGCACTTTTTTCCCCCAAAAAGATGGGGGAAAATGTCTGTGCATCTTATGGAGCGAATGCCGCCTCCCGCCGCTCCGCATCCCGCGCCTCCGTGTCTCAAGCCTCTGTGGCACAGAACTGCTGGCATTATGCTTGGGCGAAAGACTTTTTCTTTTACAGATGGAGCAATTGCAAGGGCTTGCATGGTCGCCAGCGGCAGGGAGCGCGTCAGCGGCCCTTGGGGACCATGCAAGCCCTTGCAATTGCTCCAGCCGAAGAAGCAAGCGGCTGGGAGGCCGCCGCGGCGCCTACCTCCTGCGCCCGTCAGCTGGCGACCCCCGGACCTGCGCCCGTCAGCTGGAACGTCAGGCAACGCTTTGGCCGGTGCGGAGGGCGAAGGTGAGGCCGCTGCAGCACCGAACTCCTGCGCCCGTCAGCTGACGACCCCCGGACCTGTGCCTGTCAGCTGGGAGGTCTGGAAACGGAGCCGGCTGGCGTGGAGGGCAATGGGGAAGCGGTGGCTCGGTGGGCGGGGTCCTGCCTGCGTGCGAATGTCAGGCCCACCCGCCCCATCTGTAAAAGAAAAAGTCTTCCGCCCAAGCATAACCTTTAAGGATTTTAAGGATCTTTGAGAGGGAGAGAGAAATAGAGGGAGAGAAAGAGGGAAAGAGAAATAGTATAGTACCGGTATGTGTGTCTTATGGTCAGGTGCGTCTTATAGAGTGAAAAATACGGTATGTTCTTGGTTTGAGTGCCTAAGACAAATATGCCTCATATGTGAAACTGAACAAAATTTAGATAATGTCTCTTTTTTATCAATAGTACATATTTATAGAATAAGAGCCTCAAGAAAAAATAACTGAGTAATCCAAATGAACTGCAGTGTCTTTAAAGAATTTTCTTATTAGTCAACAGATTTTTTTAAAAAAACAACAACATTTATTTCAATGTCCTAATGTATGACTTTGCATGAGCAAAATAATATATGATATTTGGAGGAATAGAAGCATTTTGTATTATAATCTGTATATACTTATATGTAAAAATAATGGTGAAAATATTGATAGCAAAAGTAGTAAGTATTTTGCCTGGAAGAATATTTGTTATAGGTGGTTTTCTTTATTGGCTAATAACGTTTATATTTGCTTTTTTAAAAATGTAACCACAGCTGGCTTTAGGAGAAGTTTTCGCCTAAGCAGAAAGGATAAAAAAACGAACAAGACAATGTATGAGTGCAAGAAGAGTGATCAGTACGACACAGCAGATGTCCCTACCTATGAAGAAGTAGCAAAATATAGGCGGCAGCCTAATGAAAAATATAGACTTGTTGTTTTAGTTGGTAAGTTTTAACTCCTAATTTAAGAGGTTAAGTCAAATGATGGAACTTGAGCTGCATTGCTTTTAGTCTTATTACAGTTGTTTTTCATTGCCATGCCTGTTTTGTGTTTTTAAATTTGCAAAAATTTCAAATCTTGACCAAAAACTGTTATATAGGGATGTCAGAAATGTTGTAAATTTCAACCTTGATTCATCTGTTATAATTTCCTGCTTTTGAAAAAATTAATTAATATTATAGTCAAATAATGCAGTAAATTAACAAGTCAAGATAACTGCTTGTTCTGTTCTTAAGGCTTTAAGAGGCATTTGAATATTAGAATTTTCACAGAAAGGATGTTTCATGGTTATAGTTGCCAGTATTTAAGGTACTGCTTTATATTAAGCATTTCACTATTTGAAAATCAGCATTTTCAAGTTTCGGAGCTTTTCAGCAACATGTAGCTTTTTCATTAGAGCCTATATGTATAGTTTATACAAAAGGAAAGTGCTGGGATTTCTGCCTAAGAATTCTGAACCTGTTACCTCAAGACAATAGTTTCAAAACCCCTAAAGAATTTCTCTGCTTTTCCTTTCCCAAGTCATCTTGTCGCTATATGCTTACTTACTGTTGGTCATTTTCACCCTTCCCAGAACAGATCTGCATTATCTGTTTATCTCTTCAGCAGTCCAGTGCACCCATTTTTTCTTGAACACAATAGTACATGACACCATCATTCAACCTTTCAACTCATCACAAATACATTCCCTGCCCAGATTTTCAGAATTGCTTTTTTCCCATCATAAACGTTATTATAAGCTCTTCCAAGCAGATGGTCTACAGCACTTCTTTCTAATCCAGTTCCAATTAGCTACAGCACCTGGCTCTCATCTCCTGTGGTTGGTGGCTCCTATTCCCATGCAGCCATTTCATCCTGAGCTGTTACTCTGCATGTTCTTCACTGGTTAACCGTCACCTCTCCACCACCACCACCTCCTCCTCCTCCTCATTTTCATTATCATCTGGTGGTTGATGCAATGATAGCATTATAATGAACCTTCTCCCATGTTTTTCAACTTCCTCTCCTTGCATCTCCTATTTCCCAGTGGGCAAATTCCTTTCAGTTTCTGATCCTTCTGGGTAACTCATTTCCCCCTTGTTTTTGAAGACTGTAAACCTTCCCACCTACCCAAATCTTTTAAGTTGCAGCATTGTCATATTGGAATAAAACCACAAAGCTTCATTGAATTTGCTTCCATAAAACTGAAACATCAGTACTTCCCTTCCTAGAAGTTTATCTAGTCCCACAGTAGAACATAGAAGCAAAGAACACCCTCCTTGCCTGGAATATTATTGTGTCGGGCAACAACGATATATTAATGATGTGCATTTGTTTTATTGTAAGCTGGCTAGAGTCATATAAAAATGAGAAAGGCTAAGATATAAAATGGATGGATGGAAAAGAAAGAGTGTGATAATGTTGAAGAAGAAGAGTCTATATAGATGCAAACCTTCGGGAAAGCAAAGGAAAAGCATGTCATTTAGTGAAGTGGAAACATTCCTAAAAGGAAAAGGGCAGACACTGGAAGACCCATTCAAACATGGTCCTGTCAAGACAGACTTGCCTTTATTCTATAGATGGGACGGGTTAAAAAGCCATTGCATGATCACTCAGGGCCTGTGGTCCCCTTAATCTGAGCATCAACCCATTACAGTCCAGACTGGAATTTCAAGATGGTTTCAGAAACATCTAGTAACTTAAGCTGCAATGTGGAATTGCTTCTACTGTCTTAATTTGTTACTGTTCTCTAAATGGGCCAATTGGCCATGTTAAAATAAAAGTGGCATTGAATAGCTTTTGTAGTAGCTTTTATAACTATCATCATTTACTCTTTCCTTAGAGCTTTAGAATGTCATGTTCCTATCATTTCTGTGAGTCAAGAGTAAACGGCTAGGACTTTATTATGTGCCACTAATAATACTCTTTAATCTTGCATAAATTCAGAAGCTCAAGAATGGTACCTTATAATAAACAACACATTCATATACTAATGCACTATGTTATATAAATATATGAATTTGAAGTTTCTCTAGATACCAGGTGGTTTCTCTAGATACTGTGGTTTAAAATTACGCAAATTGCTCTGTCATAATTAGTGGGGACTATTAGTTGCCTGTATAGGTAGAGGCTGTGTCCCATTGTGCTTGCTATTGCTATATTCTCCTTATAACTAAAACCATTAAATGTTCAAAATCAGCATTTAAATTAACTGAGCTATGTACTTGTGCTCCAGGACATGAATTCTCGAGGATTCTAATCAATTACAAAGTGAAGTAGAGTTAGAAGCCCTTAGTATTTTCACGCTAATAACAGCACTTTTCTTTAAGATGTTTTCTTAATCTAATTCAAAATCCAACATTTTCAACTTTCCTAGTATTTATTGCATTACATTTTTGCTGGCCAATGCTTCATTAGTAGAAATTTCCCATTTAAAAATTGCAAACCAGAAGAATATGACCCTAGTGCTGCTGTTTTTATAAAACCTATATCCAAGGGGACACTTAAAATCAGTGTTTAAAAAGAGCTTTCCCATTTTCTAATGCACAAATTCAGGCACCTACTACTGTGAGCAAGAAATTGTGGGTTCCACACAGTAAGTAATAATATGGTTGAGTTGCTTTTACACCTATATCAACAGAACCCTGTGAAAAGTGTGATAAGTAGACTTTTTATAACAAATCACATATGCTAGCTTTAAGAAATATCTAGAAATTTTATTTTATTTTGGAAATAATAAATCAAGTGAAGAAAGTGTGCTTTTACAGTAACAAAAGTAGTTCACCAATTTATTGCAGTCCTCAGTCATTTTTATGTTTTTTTTTCTCTTGGTATTAGAAACAGCATAAGTCTAGCCAAAATCATAAAAGTGCCTTAGGTAAAATGTGGAAAAACTGGCAGTATTAATTGAAGCATAATACAGATTATCAGATTTTAAAAATCTTTATGTGAGCTAGTAATCGCATCCAATATGACGTGTGAAATACGTTTAATATTATTATCAAGGTCAGTTAATTAATTTTTTCACATAGTTGGTTGAGGCAAAACCAGATTAAAATTTTTGTTGGAATCTGTTTAAAAAATATTGCCTAGTTCTTATAAATTAAATTTAGTATCCTCACCAAGCATAACTTTTTTATAACATGATTTCAACCTTATTTGGCCCTGTTTATCTCATTTTTAAAATAAGCCTGAGTAGTCTTACTGATTTCAGTGTTGGTCTGCAGAAACCACAAGCTTGCTTTTTTGTACACTTTCTGTTCGAAGTTACAACAGCACTGAAAAAACAGCATTTTTCACACAACCATTGCAACAACCCCATGGTCACATGATCAGAAATCAGATGCTTGGCAACTGGTTCATATTTATGATGCTACATAATACATAATGATGCTACATATATACCTTTTGTGATCTTCTGACAAGCAAAGTCAGTGGGGAGCCAGATTCACTTAACAACCATGTTATTAATTTAACAACTGCAGTGGTTTACTTAACAAATGTGGCAAGAAAGGTTGTAAAATGGAGCAAAAAAATCACTTAACAATTATCTTGCTAAGCAACAGAAATTTTGGGCTCAATTGTGGTTGAGTGAGTTGAAGATTACCTGTATACTATTCTGTCTTGGTTCTTGAAAAGCTCACTAGTGCAACCTTCTGTTTTGTTGGATTTCAATCCCCTTGTTCTTCATTCCTGTGGGGATAGTAATAGCAGTGGAGAAAAGCCCTCCATGTCTTTTCTGTTTTTATTTCCTTTTAGAGGGGTATTTCTATCTATTGAGGTGGAATGGGATGAAAAAAGGTACATTCTTCTTTCTGTTTTATCATTCTTCCGATACATAATTCAGCTTTTAAGTAGTGATATGTAGAATGTAGATGGTTTTGAATTTTTGAAATACCCTATTGCTGCATATGAAATAGACTGTTTCAGAAGTATTTTTGGCTTGAAACTCTGAAACATAGGGATGTTTGGGAGTTTTAAAATAGTTGAAACAGCCTATTTTGCACTTAAAATAGTTGTGTCATCCTCAGAACAGTGCAAAGTTAAAACACCACACATACGTATATCCCATTCTCTGCCAGAGAATGCTTGCTTGCATGTTTAGTTGCTTTGGCTGATGACCCCGACATAGGCTTCAGTCATGTCTGGCCGGTGATTGCTTGTTTAGTTGCTTTGGCTGATGACCCCAACATAGGCTTCAGTCATGTCTGGCCGGTATTTTATTATATCACGAACATAACATCCTGATATATGGAGTAATATGGATCTAGGACAGTTTGCTCCAGCCAACTCACTATGGTCATCTCACTGTGACCAACTCAACGTGGGAAACTCGTCCTGGCCAGTTCGTCACAGGACAACTTGCTATGGGACAAATGCAATGTGATAAATGTTATCCGCCACAAAATGTTGTCCAATTTCGTCAAAATGAAAATAATGTAAAAAAAAACAGCTTGCATTGAGTTATCCTGCATGAAATTGTCCCATGGCGAGTTGTTCCGTGGCAAATTGGCCATGGCAAGATGGCCATGGCAAATTGGCCACAATAAGTTGTCCCATTCCAGAGTAGTACTGCGACTAATGGAGTAGAACTGTCTTAGCTATTATCATTAGGTCATTTCTCATGATGTTCCAAATAAGACTTTCTTCTGTTAGTTGAGTCTGCAAACACATCCATTTTTTAATTGTTTAGGTGTTTGCAGGTTTAGGTAATTTTTTATTTTGATAGCTTGTGCACATACCATGCAAGCTATTTATTCCCAATGAATCAATTTTAGAAATAAAATGCCAGTTCCTTAAGCAAAAAGCAAGTGGCACTGAAAGAAGGAATTCTTCTTTCAGTGAGCAGAGAGATCTCTTCCATAGATATAACAATCCTTCTGCTTATATAATAAAAAGTTGGGATCCAACCTAAAATGTTTTATATGTCATTTTGAAAGGATAATAGATCTCATCAGTTTTTAAAATTTTATTATTGTCAAGGGTGTGTATTTCCTGTATATTAGCAACATGTCCTATAACAAACCATAAGTAAAGTAAGAATTCATTATCTTGTCATTAATTCTTGTTTAATTGTATAAGGTATCTTCTGTTTGTGCTTTTGGCCTAATCTTTGGCCATCGAGGAGGGCAGCTTCTCCCTAGAATCCAGGTACAAATAGAGGGGCCAGGTGACAATGGAGGAAAAAGTGGTAATTACCCCTTTTCCTTTATACCGGTGGCTGGCTGGGGAATTCTGGGAGTTGAAGTCCACCCATCTTCAACTTGCCAAGGTTGAGAAAAACTGCTTTATACATTGGAATGTTGTTCCAAATAAAGATGAGAAAAATATCATAGCAGGAACTAAAACAAAGTTGGAGAGAAGAAAACCATGAAATACTAATCCTATTTTATATGTCACTGTGCTTGAGGGCACTGTGAATATCTTATTGGAATCCAAGGGTTCTACAGCTAGCAGTAGTTGAAATGTATCATCTTTAGACTTTTATAATACATTTAAACTTGTTAGTATTCCTCAGTAATGTGTTTCCTGTGTTAATCTTGCCTAAATTATAAGTAACTCTTGTATAATTTGGAATTTTGTTTGAAATTATATATTTAGTCTCTTTCTGAGTATTTTCATCTAAACCCAACAAGTAGATGAACTAAATGCATTCCTGAATAGCACACAACTTTTATTGAGGTAAACCAAAGATTTCTGAAACAGCTTGTTTTTTCCTCCGTAAGAAGATGTAATCTCACATTGCTATTTTAAGTCAAAGTATGGTACATATTAAATATACTGAGAAAAAAAGGAAGGATATAACATCATGAATTTTGAGATTAGTACCAGCTTAATCTTTATATTCCATCAACATTCTTTTTTAACATTAGCCAATTGACCATTCAAGGTTGTGTATCTTTGGCAGAATAAATGACAGGCTATTGATTTCAGAGATAGTAAAAAGCCAAAGTTTGGGAAACCCATACATAGGCTTTGGAAATCCTATCCGCCTAGTGAATACTGAAGACACTGGAGTTGTTCCAATAAAACACTTTTGAGTAACATTTTGGATTTTTAAACAGAGCTACTGTATTATGTTATAATATTAATAATCAGAACAATTAACTGGAACACATTTAAACTTTCAGGTCCTGTTGGTGTAGGACTGAATGAACTAAAACGGAAATTGTTAATCAGTGACACTCACTATTATGGTGTAACAGTTCCACGTAAGTGAAAAAGTCTGCTCTATAAATTCCTAATGTATGATTCAGCTTCCTTTTAATTAGCATAAATATAATCTGATAAGGATTATCTGAATTAAGTTTTTAAAGCGTCTTCCACTTCATGAGGAACGTAAATGGCTCTAGTTCTCCATTATTGCATGGTGGAAACAAGCAGACAAAGGGCTTTTTTATGCTGAGGAAACAAACATGGTCCTTGTATTCTTGTTTTGCCAGCCTTCTACAACCATGAAAATCACTAGAAAGGGAATTTGACATCACAGTTACAGTAGACTGAGCAGTCACATATAATGGGATTATTACTCTTTGATGTAGACGGTGCAAGACAGCAAGGAGAGGATATGTACCAACCAAAACCAGTTCCATATTAATATTTGAGAAGAGAGGATAGATTTCTTAAATTTTCATACGAATTTCTGAGAGTTGAATTCCATCTGCTTGAATTTCAACAGTTTGTTGGTAATTAAAACCAGTAGAATAGAACTGTTCATTTTCATTTACTCTCAAAGTGGTTTTTAATGCTCTTTCAATAAAACCAGACACAACAAGACCTCGAAGAAGCCAAGAAAGTGATGGTGTTGAATACACTTTTATTTCCAAGCACTTGTTCGAGACAGATATACAGAATAACAAGTATGTGGGAAGCACGAAATTCATGTCTTTGTGTGTGTGTGTGCCATTTTGCATTGCTAATGTGAGAATGTTTCTGCATCTGAGTGCTCTGCCAAATGCCAGAGCTAACTTGAATGAGAATTCTTGGATGACAAAAGCATAGTTTAATTTCAGTTTCTAGCATAAACCATATGTATTGCACTTCAGTGGGCAGCTTGAACACTGATGGAAATACACATTACCATGCCATCATTTGAAATTAAGTTTTGTCTAAAGACAAACCCAAGATGAATCTATCAGAGGTTTCAGTCTCTGTATTTAAAGGATATTTTGAAAATAGAAAAGAATTAATCATATTTGTTTTGTGTCCAGTATATATACTGTGAAGATTTACACTAATTGTTCAAGGTTTGAAAGCTAAACAAATAAAGTTTTGAAATAATTTGAATTTGAAATGATATTTTGTAATAATTATGATATTCATTCAATTTTTAAATATCTGAATTTCTTTAAAAAATGTTATTTGGCACTTGATTTGCAAGGTTGTCTTTGTCAATAGATACAGTAAGGATATCAGGTTGCTTTTTTAAAAAACAAAAAAGATATATGGAAATAAGATTTGTAAAAGAAATATAAAATATTATTTTTTATTTCAGGTTTATTGAATATGGGGAATATAAAAATAATTACTATGGTACCAGCATTGACTCAGTTAGAGCTGTTCTGGCAAAAAATAAAGTTTGTTTGTTAGATGTACAGCCTCATGTAAGTAAGCAATAAAGTATTTAATTTTCCTACCATTAAGATAATATGTCTTTCACTCTCTATTAACAATTCCAGGGAGAAATTACTAGTGAAAGAGAATTAGTAACATCCTAGCAATTGTACTAGAATTGTTAGCCTTTTTAGCCTAAAATCTTGTTCAGAATTATATCATGTTAAATTATATCATGTTAAAGATACTACAACCAAAAATGACTGGCATTTCAGCAAATTCTGCAAAGAATCGTTTGAATGAAACAGTGTATGTTATGCTAAACAATTAAAATGCTATATAAATTATATCTAATAACAGTATCTGTTATTAGGGAGGAATGCCACATAAAAACTAGAGATGACTTGTATTGTTTCAGAGTAAATAATTTTTAAAATAAACATGTTCTTCTTAATATTTTCAACTTTCCAGACAGTGAAGCATCTAAGGACTTTGGAATTCAAACCATTTGTGATATTTATAAAACCTCCATCAATTGAGCGTTTAAGAGAGACACGAAAAAATGCCAAAATAATTTCAAGTAAGGATGAAAAAGGTGCTGCCAAGCCTTTTCAAGTGAGTATATTTTGCTTTCCTAGAAATATGAAAATAAATCTTAATTTTTGTTCCTTTAAGATTTGGTTATCTTCAAATGGTCCATTTCAGGCACGATCGCCCAATACTTGTAAAACTTTTCCCCCAAATTAAGTGTGTTCTTTAAGATGTCTGTCTTAATTTTATATGGTTATATTCAATTTTTCCAAAAACACTGATACAAACATTGAATGAACTGTAAAAAGAGATCTAGGAATCTAAAAAGAACTACTATTTGAATTCTTTTCAAAATTCCAAAAATAAATATAGTTTCCTACTGAATCTCTTCCTTAGAGCAGACCTAATTTTAGGTAATATGCATCTCAAGGCATCACTCATATAAACAGTTTAAAAACATTTTTTCTATTTCTGTTTCTAACACACAGGCATTTTATAATTATCTATTAATGTCTTATATGTATCAGAATGGGGATTGTTTGGAAGTTGGATAGAATAAAGTTTCAAAATAATTTTAATTTGAGATAACATTTTTGTAATAATTACAATAATAACTCCCCCCAGAGATCCGGATTATTCCAGATCTCCCCTCCTTCCGCCGTGCCCTCAAGACATGGCTTTTCCATCAAGCGGGATTGGCCTAGGGGGGGATTTTATAGGGATTTTAAAGGGATTTTATAATTTTAAATCTAATACAGGTCATTTAATATATATTTTAATTTGGTTTTTAGATATTTATTGTATTGTACTGTTTTTATTTACCTGTAAGCCGCCCTGAGT
>NW_015386400.1:1449752-1542725 GCF_001527695.2 Protobothrops mucrosquamatus | reverse complement strand
AATAATTATTACAATTATTAATTAATTATAATTTTAATGAACTATTAGATAATGTTAAACGTCCTTCCTAAATCACATAGCAGTACTGAAAGATACAATGAGAAGGGGACATTGATTCGCCATCTGTGGCTACTGAAAACTAAATATTGGGCTATTTACAGCAGGGGCAGTTTATGGGGCATGCCTTATACAGGTATCCTCGACTTACAATAGTTCATTTAGTGACTGTTCAAAGTTACAACAGCACTGAAAAAAGTGACTGATGACCATTTTTCACGCTTACAACCATTGCAACATTCACATGGGCAAAATTCAGAGGCTTGGCAGCTGGTTCATATTTATGATGGTTGCAAAATCCCGGGGTCATGTGATCTCCTTTTGTAATCTTCTAATAAGCAAACTCAATAGGGAAGCCTGGTTTACTTAAAAACTGTGTAATTAACTTTACAGTTGCAATGATTCACTTAATAACTGTGACAAGAAAGGTTGTAAAATGGGCCAAAACTCACTTAACAAATGCCTCACTTAGCAACAGAAATTTTAGGTTCAGTTCTGTTGCTCACTTAGCAACAGAAATTTTAGGTTCAGTTCTGGATTACCTCTATATGAGTGATGCTTTCCAATTATAAAGATTTGTATCCAAGATATAAATTATAATTTCCTGTAAATTTAATAGTGCTATGACTTGATTTGCTTTTACACTTGGCTAATTGCTTCTCTTTATTTAGGAAGAAGATTTTCAAGAAATGATTAAATCTTCCCAGATTATGGAAAGTCAATACAGCCATCTTTTTGACAAAGTTGTAGTGAATGATGATCTTACCATAGCATACAATGAATTGAAAACAATTTTTGAGAAACTGGAGAGAGAAGCATTTTGGGTCCCAGTCAGTTGGGTGCATTCCTAATGCTACACAAATGTCTTCATGGTAGTTAGCTTGGGTCTAAGTGGACGTATTGTTTAAGGGGTCTTTTTCTAGTTATAACATTTTGGATGAACATTGCAGAAGACGGTTGACCTTATTTTCTGTGGGTTGATAATACAGTTTTCTAGGTAGCAGAACAAAGTGAAGCCTTATTTTTATTTAATTGTTTTCTTCTTTTTTTTTTTTTTTTTTTAAAAAATGTCCTCAACTACTATAGTACTCTCTTTCATAAATAATTTGCATTCCCCGTGACATTTCCTTTAAACTAAAAAGATCTTAACATGCAAGATCATTACTAGTACTATATCTGATTTCGGTTAGCACTTGAGAATATATTATAACTGGAGCATTTATTTTTTAAGAATATAAGCGTCTGTTTAGTACTGATCTATAATGCAAATTGCTCCTCTATATTCATCTTGACATGGAATAAATTTAAGTTACTTTGGTGGAAAAATTAACTATTGAAATTTCTTTTCAATAAGAAATATGTAATATTTTACACCTTGAGTATTTGTATATTGTCGTGTTGGATTTAAGACAATGAGATTTTCATTTAAATCAAGCTTGAAATTGTTTGAATAATTCTTACATAAGAATAAAATAATGTGGTGGAGGATCGTAGCCTTTGTAATTGAGTCAGTTGTATACATGTATTTATACTTTATTAATTTAAATATATATCTTTCTAAAACTGCCTTTGAGAAGAACCAACAAACTGTGTTTCAGTGTGAAAAACCTGTGAATCATTTCCATTTTACACACGTCACAGGTAGTTAATACTTAAAGCTTCTATTCTCTCAAATGAAGAAAGAAACTTTAAATTTTTCTCTAGACACCAAATGAGTTACTGGATAAGGAAAAATATATGTTATGTGTTAGTGAATCTGTCTTACCAAGAGCATGTGATGATTATGCATCATAGCCTTAGCATGCAAAGAAGCAGCTCAGTTATTTTATGCTAACATTTAAAGTGTTAGCATCTTATATAAAGGCAAAGAAATTTAGGAATTTATATATATATATATACGAGTTTATGACAAAAGATCTAAATAGATTTTTAAATATTTCTTGATGCAATTTATTAAACAAATCCATTGGTCTTTGTGGTTTGAACACTGACTTGACAGTTCAACATTCCATATAAATATTTTAGTTTAGGTAGAGAAAACTCACCAGGCCTTTGCCAGAGCAGTATAAATAGGCGGTTGCATTTATGATTTCAAATTATATTACACACAGGAAGTGCCAACAATTACAATGTAATCTTGGAAATATACAATAGTTTGACACATCTGTAACTTGGCACTGAACATATGCAATATGCTCTTCAATGTCTCAGGCTTTCTTGTATTTTGTGAATTAAATATGATTGTTTTTCAGTACCATTTCATTTGCATGAAAATACTGATCAGGATTAAAGGTAGTCCTTGACTTAAGACCAACATTTGGACCAGAACTTTGGTCCCATAGGGATGCAGTTATTAAGAAGGGCGTCAGATGACCCGATACAATTACATGGTCATTTTACCGCAATTGTTAAGCAAATCATGTGGTTAAGTGAATCATGCATTTATTCTGCAAACTCCCAATCCCCAATTGATACTGCGTATTGGAAGCCTGCTGCAAAGATCACAAAACAGAATCGTGAGACTGTAACTGCTGTAAATGCTAGCCAGATGCCAAATGGCCAGATTTCAATCACATAATGGGGTGTGTGACAGTTACAACTTCGAGGACAGTCAATCGCACTCTCTCTCACACCAACTCACCTCACAGGATTGTTATAAAAAGAAGAGGAAGGAGTAGTACATATATTTGCTGCCTTCTATTGTTTAAAAATAATAAAATGGTATATAAATAAAGTAAAATAAATAAATTGTAACTTCAAGCTGTAATTAAACATTTGTAAGTCTAGAACTACTTACCTTTTTTCTACTGAAATGTTCCATTTTAATTTAGTTGCTCACATCATTGTGGTTCTTGTAACTATTACGTCCTAAGTGTCTTTGATTAGCAGTGGATACCACAATATCCAGAGTGCTGAAGTGCCTGGTATCTGCCAATGTCTACATTTTGTATATCCGATAATCCAAAGTGGTTCTTTAGAAATAGGTTTTTCTCTTTGGATATAGCATGAAAGACTATTCTTAAAATGTTTTTTGTTGAGAGTAAGCATTTGGTCTGTTACTATAAAATATTGTCATAGCCCAGGGAATCTCTAGACCAGTGGTGGCGAACCTATGGCATGGGTGCCAGAGGTGGCACTCAGAGCCCTCTCTGTGGGCATGCGCGCCATCGTCCCAGTCCTAGGCCTTCAGCTGGGTTTTATAAAACCTTTTCGCTTTAGGTCTCCGCTGCCATGTGTAAAAAAAAAAAAAGGGTTCAATCAATCAGTCAATTTCAACTTCTCGCGGGAAAAAAAAATCTTGCAAAGTTGGAATTGATTGATTGAACTTTTTAGTCCCACCCAGTCTGCCGTTGCCACCGCAGCCATGCCCACCCAATGGGCCACACCCTCCCAATGGGCCACACCCATCCGGCACCCGAGGATGCATAAGTGGGTTTTGGGTTGCAGTTTGGGGACTCGGTCTCTGAAAGGTTCGCCGTCACTGCTCTAGACACATAATCTACATCAACATTGTGTTCATATTAGTGATAGTGGAAATTATTACTCTGTACAGGATTCCTTTGTTCTCTGTTTTGTGGGAAAAATTAACATCTTTGATGTTTATTTTAATGAGAATGTAATTGCCTTGGTCTAATATCACAGGTGTCTCTGGAGCTTCTCATAAGTGAGAGTTGGGCTTTTTTTTTAGCACACTGGAATCCTCTATGCATGCACATCTGCACTGTATGGCGCTTTGGATCATATACTTAGCATCCAGAGGTTTGAATAAATGACAGAGACAATAAAGTCAGTTTTGCTAACTATGAAATTGACCGTTTTATAAGCCTCAGCAAATTGTATTGCATGGTTCTTGATAATTGTGTTTTTATATATTAAATACAAATACCTGTATTGTATTTTTGCTGTTTTGTCATTGTAAAACAATGTTAAAACTTTTTATACTGCTGAATTCAGAGCAATACTTGAAGATGTCATCAACTTAAACTGATAATGTGCTTGAAATACAGCTCTTTCATCAGAAAACAATAAATTATTGATGCAAGTTTACTCACATCTTATTTTCCTGGATTTCAAGTCATTCCACATAATAAAATTGTATAAAAGTTAAATCAGATTTCTATTAGCTGCTCCCCTAATAAAATAATTGTAATACATTAAAAAATAAATACCTAAAGTTCTCTAGGAAGGAAAAGAAAGGTATTAATTGACACCCACAATAGTCAATGCAACAGTCATTGTAAACTTCATTCTGTGATTTTACAGTAAAAAGTTGAGACTAATTTTCTAAATAATGTATTGCTTTCCTCTAATTCATATTTGAAGATGGGCCCAAAATTAAGAATCCAGTAAGGAACAAACAGTGATTTCCCACTGTGAATAAATGCCTTTTCCTGCAGTTTTCTAGGAATACTAACTAGTTTTGGTTGTGTTCTGTTAAAAAGGGGTCACCTGCAAAGGCTTCTTGCCTAATTGGTGTATAGCATTTTTATGTGCTGCGTTACAATAAAACATGCCTTTACATCAGCCAGGTATAATGCCTTTCTACCTATTTTCTTAGAATAGGTACACTAATACCCCCAATTTGAGATTACCTTTGTTGTTACCCAACTTGGAAATTACTCCAGTTCCCATTCAAGGTGCATGTCCCTCATGGCAGGTTATCACTTAATGGCAGACTGATTTAACAATGCCCTTTGTTAATTAACCATTGCAAGCGATCAGATGAGAATAATGTATTCTGCTGCTAGATGTGTGGCCAAATTCTGTTCCATTTATATGGTTGCTTAAGAGATTCTTGGTGGTGTATTGAAATCTAAATTTTGTATACACAAATATTTTTAGAAATCACTTAATCTCGTGCACTCCTCAATTTTTGTACATTTGTTATAACTCTCCTACATGCACATACATAGACACACACAGAGAGAGAGAGAGAGAGAGAGGGAGAGATGTAAAGTTCTCCCTGTCAGTCTTGTCCGATTCTAGGACATGATTCTTATCTCTGTTTCTTAGCCTAGGAAGCCAATGTTGTCTGAAGACAATTTCTGTGGTCATGTGGCCAGCACAGTTATATGCCAAAGAACACAGAATGCTGTTATCTTCCAACCGAAGTGGTACCTATTAATATACTTGCATTTATTTGCATGCTTAGTATTTTTGGTTCTTGACTTAAAATCGAGTTGATTTAGCTTGGCAAAGTTATATTTTATTCAGAAATAAAACTTTTAACAAAGCTTGGGAAACATAATCGTATTTCCAAAGACACTGCATTTTCTTACATTATTAAAATTGATGAAATTTGACAGAATCCAGGCAAAATATTTCTACTCCAAATTCAAAATGAAATTTGGGCAGCCTTTAATGCAAATGTTTTATCTTTTCTTTTTTAAAGGGCCTTGTTTTATATATTGCATTAGCCAAATGCAATGAAATATAAACCTTTCAGGAATTGTATTAGAAATAGGCAAAATATCAGCATGTTTAATTCTGCTTAGAGCTCATCTAAAGGAATCATACAATTTTAAGTTATTTTTTGTACCCGCTGAAGTAGAACAGTAAAAATGGGCTGCCTAGTTAAAGGTGCAGTCATGGGAAAGGGGTGTAGGAATGAGGACTTGGTTTAAGACTTAGAAATGCATTTAATTATATTTTTCCAGTGATAATCTCATACCTGGGATAGAACTAAGTTATATCAGACTGGAAAGTGGAAGACCATGATTCTAGTCTTGCCTTAGCCAGTTGAGAACCAGCTGGGCCATGCTCTCCCTTTGCAGACTGTTGTAGGGTAGTAAAAATCATCTGGTCCCTAGCAGTTATTAAAAGTAGATAAATACAATCTCAGATGAACAACAACATATGACATATTACACCATGTCATCATTTATTTTACAAAAAGCCAAATTTTTTCCTCTATCATTCTTGCATCATGTTATTTTAAATCCACTTTCAGATCAGTTCCAGTCCTATCCTGCAAACTGTATCTCTTCTCCAACATCTTAAAGACCATCTTTAAAGCGCTTCATGGCATAGGACCCGGTTATCTCCGAGACCGCCTTCTGCCGCAGATCCCCTCCCTCAGACCGGTACGCTCCCACAGAGTGGGCCTCCTCAGGGTGCCGTCGGCCAAGCAATGTCGGCTGGCGACCCCCAGGGGGAGGGCCTTCTCTGTGGGTGCCCCTACCCTCTGGAACGAACTACCCCNGGGAGGATTTTATTTGGGGTTTATTTTTTAACAATTTGACAGAGACACAACTTTAAAATTTGATTTAATTCGGTTTTATCGGGGGGGAATGTATTTATGTTTTGTTTTAAATATGTTGTGCGCCGCCCTGAGTCCCGTCGGGAGAAGGGCGGCATATAAATTAAATTTATTATTATTATTATTATTATTATCTATCTATAACGGCAGACACTTTTAAAACTGACTTCTGATCCATTGCTTACAAATATCCTCAAATATGTCCAATGTTAAAGTATATTACTCTAATCTGTCTTAATCAAATTTAAGTGTTCTTCTCCTTAATTATAATCTTCAGTCCTTTAGGTTCCCTCTAGTGTCCAGTGTTCAAATTCCCCTGCTATCATGCTTTCTTCCGAGAATTCAAAACATCAGAATTTTTTCATGGAAAGTATTCCCATGATGAATTTCAAAATCTTATTTTAAGTCTCTCTGTGCTTCTATGCCATTTATAGCTTTCCAAAATCAATGATGTGATCACCCTTTTGCTTCTCTTCTCCTTTACTTTCTATTTTTACCTTTTCGGGCATCAAGGGAACTGTGATCACCCTTCGTTGCTTATTTAAAAAATGTGTAGTTCAATTTATCTTTTTTGTTTTTAAAGGATTAGAGGAAGCTCACCCAGTTCATCTTATAAAACTTGTTAATCAAGATGTTCTCTATAGTTGAAAAGCAAATAATAAGCTATTTCCAAAAGTAATTAAGAAATTATGCTTAGCAGAATGTTGTGTCCCCAAGGCTATGTTACACTGAGTTTGGTGGATATCCCTTGATTCCCAGCCACTCAGTTCACAAATTGCCTACAGAAATATCAGCTCCTTCAGGTTACTCACAAGGAGCAGCTGTCCTGAATGCAGGTGGGGCTCTCACAATCTCTCCTTTATCCAGAGAGATTTGGTTAGCCAGAAAATGTCACCCCATTTTCACCCCAAATTGGCTATCAATCTCACCCCAATTCCATCTCCACTTCCGTAGAGACATCTAATTTACCATGAGTCCTCACCATATGTCCAAAGTACAACCATTTCTTAATTCAATGAACTAACATTGCTCTTTCTGGATTGCTTATACTCTCTTAGATCTTTGCAGTTCAATTCCTTTTCTTTTTTCTTTTCTTTTTTCTTTTCTTTTCACAGTCATGATTTGTTCCCAACCATTTCATTTCATGCTAAGGCTTGCTGTTCAGAAACTATTCCAAGCTGACTGATGGCTGCCATTTTCTGCCTCTCTTCCCCACTTTCATCACGATGGTCTTCAATCTGCAAGAGCTAATAGAGTGTAAGCTCCTTCCTTAGCAAACAAGATGCAGCCTGCTTTGTGCCAAAGCACCCTCAGATCCTGAAGTAGCATTTCAGTTTTAAAAGGAGAGGAGGAACATTACCCGTTGCCTCATGCGACTTCATGCAATTTCTTGTTTAAAGAAAACTCAATATTTAACACATCTTCTAATGTCGAAGAGAATTAAAACAGCAATGTATCCTACTCTGGTTGGAATCTCTGAACAGTAACCATATTTAATTTATTGTCCCAAATAATGTTTCTAAATTAGCAGTCAGTCTGTATTTTTTTCACCCATATATGCATGCATACATTCACACACTCTTTACAAATCTAATAAAATACATTGCCGGTTGACAGTATGTCCAAAACAGCCTAGCAGACACATGCTATCTAAATATACTGAGCAAAGTTGACAGAATTTTGGCCCAAAGAATGCTCCAAGCTTTACTCCTGCAACTGTTTAAAAATAAGTGTCTTTGTCAGACATGGCCCTGATGTCACCTGAAAGAACATTTTGAGCTTGCAAAACTGACACTGAAATCCTCTGCAGTTGGAAAAAATTCTCTGTGGCTAGATCAACATTGCTATAAATCTCAAAAGCTGTTTTGTGGCATGCAAGCAAGATGTAGTCAGAAAGAGAAAGTACACTTTATTCAGAGTGAGAATACAAATATCCTGGTTTATTTGGCGAAAAAAGGGGAAACTTATTAAAATAGATGCTTCAAATGTACTTGGTAGATTTGCTTTCTCTCCTTCCCTCACATAGAAGTTTATACTACATTATTTCTCAAGAGATTAAGTGTGGAGCTCTTACGTAAATCTGCCTACTTTACAAAAATTCCCCATTTTTAGCTTGGCCAGTGGCCATGCCCACTTTTGGCACGTAATATTTTTCACTGCTGACTTGCAAGACCCAGAAAGTTGTTCATCTCTTACCCAACAAAATATGTCCTTTACCCTTCTGATCTTTACTTATTCTTTCCATACCAAAACTATATCAACCAAGTATTTTTTTCATATTTTGACAAACGATAAACAAAGTAGCTCCTTGATGATCATGTCTTGAAATGTAATCCTGTACCACCAGCCTGTTGACCCATTGATCATTAATTCAGAAACCCAGTTTGGTGTTGTGGCCAAGGTGCTACACTAGAAACGAGGAGCCTGAGCTTGGAAGCTCGTTAGTGACTTTGAATTTATTTCTCCCGTTCAGCCCAGTCCACCTCACAAGATGCTGATTGTGAGAACAATAAGAGAAAGAACTGTACATCACTGAGTTGTTCAAAATACAGGATATAAATATAATAAATTGGTGCTGACACTTTCAAAGCCTGGAAAGCTATGTCTCTGGATGGAGAACCAGAGACCACAGTTGCAGTGGAAGATGATTCTGGTAGAATCCCATGCTAGGCCCAGGAATAAATTTAACTCTTCCATCTCCTGATTTGGGGGCATCTTTGATAAGAACCAAAGCATGGAAAATTCCAGCTGGAGAGTGAAAATAATGGGCACTAAGTTCCAGGGATATTCTCCAAATGCTTAAAACTGTTCACTGTTTACTTGCTTTTTTTCAGAAACTGAGGAAACCCCCAATTATGGTCTGCCAAACTGGATTTAGTTGCTCTTTGTGCTCTGATACCGACCAATGTCTTATTCTATTCTTATTATTTATGTGTGCTTTGTGCCTACAAGTTTTTTTCTTGCTACTGTTGCATGATGGTGGTGATGGGAATAAACATTTTAACCACTAATTAATGAACAACATCTAAAATTTTGCAAATATGAAGCTTTTAAGGTGATGGGTACATTGTTGGAAGACCTAAAAAACCAATTTTGTGAGACACGTCATGGAAAAAAAATCTTTATATGTGGTTGCTAAAAAGTTGATACCAAATTAATGGCACATAATCAACAATCGAGGATTTTTTTAATTTGTTCTATTATTGCTTTTAAAATAATGACAGAGAAGTGAAAAGACCCTCCCACAAAGATGAAAAAAGCATTGTAAAAGAAAAAATGTGTAGCGTTTTTATTAAAAAAGTGAAAAGTGTGACAAAAGAAAAAAGGTATAATATATTATTTTAGCTATAAATAATTACAATTCTATATTGCTTATTTAAGACAATTATCCAAGTGCTTGTATATTTCTAATACATTTGTATTTCTAACCTACTGTATTTTGTATAAATGTCTCACATATTTCATTATATTTATCTATACAAAGTCTACATCCCTAGATCAGGGGTATCAAACTGCCAGCCCACGGGCCAGATGCATCATGCCGAAGCCGCACCCACCCCAGCTCCGGCAATGGAAAAAAGTTGCAATATGTTGCGACACATCACATGACGTGGCGAGTTTGACATCCTTGCTCTAGATTATCCGATTATAGGTGCCATGTGCAATCCGGTTCTCAATCCATTGAGTGAAAAGAGCCATACATCTATTTTTTCAATGCTGCTGTATCCATCTTTTACCAATAGTAGGGCACAGAACATCCATTTACAGTGTTTAGTTTCAAATGCCAAGTACTAGGTATGTGGTTCATCTGAAACTTCTAGCTTTTGTCACACAATTATAAATATAGAATCCAATACTTTTTCTGAAACTTGGTAAATGTAAAAAAATGTAAAAAAACCCCATGTATTTAAAATAAGCATTAGTCTTATTACATCACCAATAAAATGCTTGTTTTGATGGTCCTTTTGTTCTACGTAAACAAAAGAGTCCAATAAATTCTAAATATTTTTGGTTCTGTAAGTAATGGTTTTAGGTCAATTGACATTCTTGTTAGAGTAGTTAAAATACTCTCCCATTGTCTAAGTAATATAATAAAAGAAATTTTAATTCTTTATTGAATTCACTTATTAATACCTCCATAATAAATGGATTTATTGATAACAAATATCTATAGAAACTAACGGTAGGTTTTTTTAGTTTTAATAATTTAACAAATTGCTCTAGTACCTCAAGTGCTAGAAAGTGCTGCTGATCCAAATTATATTACTAACTAATGTTGTAATTGTAAGTAATGTCATTGGGATACACCTCAAGAATAATATTTCTCTCCTAATACATAGTATGTTAAAAAAATTAATCTTCATCTATTAATTGTCCACGTTAATATCCTCTCTTCCCTCCAATTTTTCCATATCATAATCTATTTCCCAATTTTTAAAGCTGGATTTTCCTGTGAAGTTAATTAGTCTGGGGAAAAGGGTCGAATCTTTATTAGATATTGCATTGTTTTCTAAGTAATGTAATTCTTTCCAGAGATACTAGAATTATACTATATTTAAATCTTAATACTGTCCATTCAACCAAAGGTGCTTTTAGGTATATTCCAAGATTGCTCAAATCAGAAAATTAAGACCAACTGTTGGGATTCAGACCAGTAATCAAGGTTTTTAATCATTTTGCTTATTAACTTTGGCACAAAATGCTGTTACTTTTGGCCCCCGAATTACTGCATTGTAAAAGAAATCTAACATTTCTGGATTAAAATAGTAACCTGACATTAGAGGAACAAGTAGTTTTAAACAAAACATATTCCTTTTACTTTCTTCACTATATGAGGAAAGAGAGGCACGTGTTTGTTTTCAGCAGTCTTCAGCTTAATTCCCTAAGACACTTATGAAAATCCCTTAAAACCAATGTTGATGTGAACCTGCACTATATTATAACCTCACACATTTTGAATGCAAGTAAAAACAGAATGAATTTCTTGTACAAATGTATGCAAAGTAAAATAAAATATACAGCTTGTTGAGAGAGTTGTGTAAAGTAAGGATGTTAAATCAAGTTGTGCATGCTTCAGAAATGATTTAGAGAAAGGACTCTGAGTCTTGCATCTCTGCTATTAATTAAAGCACTTATATCTTTTTTCAGACTTCTGCATGAGCCTGAAAGAAGAGGCAAGTTTTATTTAGAGTTGCATTAATTTGCCCAAGTTAATTCCTCAAAATAGTAGCATTTCCCCCTTCCCCGAGACGTATGCTGAAGCCTAGGATAGATTGGGCTGCTTTAACTAAAACTGGAAAGATGTTGTGTGTTTATCAAAGCATTTTGAAGCAGTCCTAATATTGATTAGAGGTAGTCCTATTGTTATGACTGTAATGAGCCTACCTATTGCGATCATAACAGTTGCAAAACAGATTTTACTGATTTTACAATATTTTTGCAGCAGATGTTGACCAAATCACCCTGGTGGTTAGGTGACTCTGCAGTCGTTAAGCGAACACCACAGTCATTAAATGAATCTGATGTCATTAAGTGAACCAATGGCTTGCTATGGCCACGATTTTGCCAAAAGAATGGAAGTAAATGCTGGTTTTCAACAAAACTCTTGTAAAACATTATTATGTGAGCACAGGATGCTGCAAACTTTATCCATGTGATAAATTTGTTTTTCTTCAGTTCAATTAATGTATCATCTTCAAGTTGAGCTTGATTTCTGATAACTTAATGAGCACACCTATGTAGCTTTCTTGGCAGTATTAAAAAAAGGAGTTGTCATTGTCTTTTTTTTTCTTACCCAATCTGTTGTAAAGCTACGACACTGAAAAGTTTAGCTTTTGAAGATTAGTCAAAATCGGCTGATGTTTCCAGTGAATTGTATCTCAGCTAGGTTATACTATTGGGTGTGATCACAGAATGGTGAGGTTCCAGGCCATTCAGCTGCTCCATCACAAATGCTATAAATTAGTAACTTTTTTTAAAACTAACTTGATGTAAGAAATACATGAAAATGAAGTGTAACCTCTAAAATGCAGTAGTCTTCAAGTTATGACTACAATGGGAACAGGAAATTCCATTGATAAATGATGCAGTCATAAAGTGCAATGTCACACGACTGCATTGTTTAACAACAGAAATCCCTCCAAGCCCTATTGCCGTTGTTAAGCAAAAATTGCAAGTTGCTAAGCAAGCCCCTTTTGCAACTTCCTGCCAGCTTCCAAAAACCAAACTTAGTAGGAAAGCTGGCAGGAACAGGTAAGTTACTGCTACCAGAATAAGTAGTAAGAAGTGCTCCTTCGGTGTGTGAGTGGCTTGGGATGTGTCGGTGACCAGAACAGAATTTGGGGTGGCTGCTACTGGGTGAAGGCAGGCACAAGAGTGGCAGGGGAGGTGCAGTATGGTTGGGCTTGAGGCAGCTTCTGACAAGCAGGCAAGGGTGCACAGAAGGCCAGGGAAGATGCCCGCGTGGTTGGAAAGGCACAGGGCAAGTGTGGCAGGGCTTGGGTGGGAGAGGATAAGTGAGTGGTTGGCAAGGCAGAGGGATTTTGGGAGGAGGCTTATGTGGGGGAAACCTGCCTAGGCAATTTATATCATTCCCCACTAACTTCCCTATTGACTTTTCTGTGCGAAGTTAGCAGGGAAGCTAGAATGATCACATGTTAGGGTGCTGCAACCATTATAACTGTGAGCCAGTTACCAAGCATCAGATTATGATCATGTGACCATGGGTTTGCTGGGACAACTTGCTTGAATTCTGAGGGTCATTCATAACTACCTTTCATTCAGCATCATTGTATCTTTGAAGAGTTGTTAAATAAGTGGCTGTTAACCAAGGACTTTATCATTATGGAGGGGGAAAAAACCCTGCATTATCAAGAAAAAAGCCTCAGGAAAATAGAAAAATCTGGCTCTATGGGTATAACAGCCGTCTTAATTTTGTATCATCGCCAATCAAATATGATCCTCATTATCCCCACGGATGTTACAGGTGACCTCAGAGTAATAAGAGTTTGCCCATCTCTACTTTATAACTACTAGGTGTATTCACATTATTTGATTTTCCTCCTCCTGTTGGGTGAGTTTTATGGAATTCCTTGAAACTTCCTTGGGATTGATCTCCATATCTAGCAATTAGTGTTGGAACTAGTGAATTCTTCCCAAATTCATAGTTTTATGGTTTCATGTATGACAACTGGGATAAAAATTGAATAAACCATGGTTAGTTTAACCATTTAAGCATTTCAGGAAAGCCCAGTCTCAGTCATTTCTGTGCCCTAACATACCTTATATTTTTAATACAATTAGGAACAAATGTTTATTTACTCCACAGCGAATAAAGCATTTGTATGTTTTCCATTATTTTCTATAAAATACATTCTCCTTTCCATACCGATGAAAGCTTAATTTGATGTTCTTCATATAAAAAGGATACTTTTACTATCTGGCAAAAACACAGTAAACCAGTTTTACTATTAAACCTCAAATACCATCATTTTAAGCAATTCAGAGTAAATAATTTTCTGGACCTGGTTATATGACTTCTGGGAACAGCAGAAATAAACACTTTGAATAAATTCAGATCCACGTCTTCCCTGCATTGCTGAGCATCCAGTGAAAGAAGTCTAAGAGCAAATTACTAGGGTTCTGTAAATTCTTAATTAAAAAAGAAGAAGAAGAAGAAGAAATCATTAGATCTGGTTCTTTCAACAATAAAACAAGAAGCTGCCAAACCTGGAAGGCGTTGGCTCCTTCAGTATGGTAGCATGGCTCCAGTTAAAAAACTTGATTTATATGAGTTTTACCAGAAAAAGGAAATGGGGAGGGGGGAGGAGTAAATATACCCATATGGACAATTGGAATATCCATGGCAGAAACTTTGAAAAAAAAATAACAGAAAGTTGGCTGAATAAGGAGTATCAGAATGTACACTATGCAGGGAGACACGTATTGTAACATTAAGTTCTGCTTTGGTTAAACAATAAAAGAAACCGTGTTGATAAAAGGGTAATTTTTGTTCTATAATTTGGCTAACTACTTGAAATAGATGTAAAATAATTTTTAATTTCCTTCTCTAACAGTGTACATCTGTCATCCAAGCTGAGTGTGTTAGTATGGGGGCAGGGAGAATATGTATTCCTTTACTTTAAAATAATATTTCTTTCTGTTTTGCTTGACTGCTGACATAATATGATCAGGATGGTGATGGAAACCAGATACAACTGCAATAGATTTTTCCCCTCTCAGTAGCTGAACTTACATTTAACCAAGCTGCATTCAGTCCAATTTATTTTAGAACCTGTTTTCTTAGTGGAAATAAAGGTTGATTTTGTCATCACTGGCTGTGGTTGCACAACTACAGTTTCTGTTCCAGGTCAAGCGGTATTCAAAACATGCTCTTAAACCTCATCATATTTCTATTTATTACAAGTGGCTCAGATATTTAGATTTAAAAGTCATTGGAGCTGGGACTTTTTCCTCTTTTCCCCTTTTCTTTATTAAGTAAAATTTCTTGCCTATTTTCCTTACATGAGATATTCCCCCCACTGCTGG
The DNA here is from genome assembly GCF_001527695.2 of Protobothrops mucrosquamatus. NCBI lineage: Eukaryota > Metazoa > Chordata > Lepidosauria > Squamata > Viperidae > Protobothrops > Protobothrops mucrosquamatus. The sequence continues at coordinate 1,527,862 of NW_015386400.1, read as the reverse complement.
TGCCATTTCTCAAGGAATACTTTGAACCATCTTTATCACGTCATAATGAAGTGATATAATGTATTACTTCATTATCATTATTGTTATACTGGCACAACAATAGTTTATTTGTTTATTTGGTAAATTAATGTAACAGCCCATCTCACATGTGGGATTCTGAGTCAGCTCCTAAGTTTTTTTTAAAAACCCTCAAAAACAATATAACAAAATTACCAAAAAGGAACAACAAAAATCATTAAAAACATTAATCTGTGAGATAGCGCACTCATTTTTCCTAATAATACAGTCCTTTTATAGATGCCACACCCCTGTTCCTAAATCCACAGGCAGATGGCTAAGCCATTGTTCAGGCCCTTCCAGAAAGGCCAGCAAGATTGGGACCAATTTGACCCCAAGAGGGAATGCTATTATTTTATTAAATTCATATGCCGTCAGTCTCACTGTTGAAGCAACTCTGGGTGGCTATATAATGATATTCCACGGAGCAAATGCTGCAGTAGAAAGGCTTTCTTCCTGGGTCCCCACAGATACATTTCTTCTTCACAACATGTCCTTTTTTTCAGATCTGATTTTTCCAGTTTATGAGTAGAAATTACAAGTGGCGAGAACAAGCCATGTAACCTTGTAATAGTATGTGAGAATGACCTTGAGGGACATAGGGATGAGATGCTGCCTAGGAAATAATCAGACAAGAAAGGGAGGGTCTCCAAATGGTTTAAAGATCAAAGGAAGAAACTTAGGAAGGACTATCCTATTGATTGGGTGTTTAAAAGTGATGGCAGGAAACTTGTACTTTCAACTTGCAAGATTCTGTTAATGTAGCTATACAATAAAGTAGAATTGACTCAGGTAGCCATGTTTCTGTCTATGAGCGGCATGATGGCCATAGGGATGAAGATGCTTGCTTCCCACTTGGAAGGCGGAGAGTTCAATCCTAGATAGCAGCAGATGTTCTCTCTTAGGGAGGAAAGAAAAAAATATCTGCGGCAAACTCTGTGTGCCATCAGGAAGGGCATCCAGCTAGTAAATGCTCAGCTCCATCCAGTTACCTGGACTGTACCCCAAATTAAGGGACAACAGGATCATAAAAAGGAAAAAAAATCATGTTCCATCTGATTTACCTGGGAGAGTTGACAATTTTAATTTATTTATTTGTATCCCGCCTTTGTTATTATTACAAATAACTCAAAGTGGCAAACTTATCCAATACACCTTCCTTCTGTTTTCCTCACAACAAACCTGTGAAATGACTTGGGCTGTGAAAGAGTGCCTGGCCCAAGGTCATCCAGCTGGCTTTCATGGCTAAGGCAAGACTTGAACTCCGGCTTTCTAGCCTGGTGCCTTAACTACTAAACCTATTTGTTTCTCAATTGTTGAATCAACAGCCTAAAATAAAGCTAGGCATGAAATCTGCTGTTCCATTGCTGATGCTTATTCCTTATATCACTGCTGAATACTATCCTGATACTGATAAGGATACTAATTATAGGGAAACTCAATAGTTTTCTTCTCTGTATTTGCTGTTATTTTCTATTATCGTATCTAACAATCAGCGTGCTGCAACAGGACTTAGGTAGGTGACATCAACACTAGTTGGACTCCTATAGACTGGCTTGACCCATATCCCACTTGAACATCTTCCAGGTTTTAAGAATACACCAGGGCAAAAATAAATTCACAGGGAAGACAGGCAGACTGTACAATAAACTAGGTCCTAAAGCACAGAACAACAATTGATTAACTGCATTGGAAACATATCTCTTACTTGAATGTAGAGAAGTGTTTTAAATTGGCAAATATAGGAAAACTGGTTTAAAAAAAGTAACAAAAGTAACAAAAGTTCCCTTCTCTCTAATTCCAAATACTGCAGTGAGAAAAAGGAAAGCTGCTGTATTTTAAACTACAAATCTATCTATCTATCTATCTATCTATCTATCTATCTATCTATCTATCTATCTATCTATCTATCTATCTATCTATCTATCTATCTATCTATCCAATGGTGGGATTCAAATGTGTGAACAACCAGTTCTCTCTATGGATGCTGCTCCCGGAAGGCCATTCTGACCCTGGGCAACAAAAAATTAGCTACCGGTTCTGCCGAAATGGTGTGAATCGGCTGAATCCCACCACAATGACTTATGGACTTACAATGCAAAATCCAGCTCAATTGTGGTTGTTAAGTGAGGATTAAATATAAAACAAATTGTGCATGCCCAGTTTGGTTAACTGATCTATTTAGCAAAAATCCCTGTGATCTTCTACTAGTTATACATTGTACATTTTAACTTCTCCAAAAGAAACAGTGTATTAAGAAGAGGCACAAACCATAATGCTGAAAAGAGATTCATGGATTGTTTATACCAGTGGTGGCGAACCTATGGCACGGGTGCCAGAGGCGGCACTCAGAGCCCTCTCTGTGGGCACGCGTGCCGCCGCCCCAGTCCTAGGCCTTCAGCTGGGTTTTATAAAATCTTTTCGCTTTAGGCCTCCACCGCAATGTGCAAAAAAAAAAAAGGTTCAATCAATCAGTCAATTTCAACTTCTCGCGGGAAAAAAAAGATCTTGCAAAGTTGGAATTGATTGATTGAACTTTTTAGTCCCACCCAGTCTGGCGTTACCACCGCAGCCACACCCAGCCAATGGGCCACACCTACCCAATTGGCCACACCCAGCCAATGGGCCACACCCACCCGGCACCCGACAATGCATAAGTGGGTTTTGGATTGCAGTTTGGGCACTCAGTTTCTAAAAGGTTCACCATCACTGGTTTATACTAAGGTGACCATGCTGATTTTAATGCAACCACTATTGGGCATGTTTCTATAGCTCATCATTCCATCAAGGACGGAAATGAATCTTCTTCAGCCATGATTTCCTCATGCGATCTTGTTTGTCACTCTTCTTTATAAAACAAATGCTGAAGTGATTGTCTACGAAGTCAATAGAACCACAGAGCTGAGAAGCTGGAAAATAAGCACAAGATGGTCTTCTGATTTAGTCTCCTTCTCTTTTACTGGTTAAGTTCCTCTAAATCTTGGACACTGCGTTGCCATGCATTCCCATCTGGAACCCATTTCTCGAAGTGTCCTGCAAAATCTCCTGCTCTGTCATGCAGAAAAGAAGCAACTGCTTGAGTATTAATAAATCCTTGATTTATTATCCCCCCAAAAGTATGTCTCACTTCAAGCAGGCCTTTTTTTTCCTTGCAGTTTTTTGAAGGCATCATCCCTTGGCTAGACAACTTGCTCAGAAAATTACATACTTTCCCCATGTCACACTAAATCTTATCTGAAAAAACTTTATTTTCCCACTGCAACCAACTTAATTCACAATTGAGACCATTTGTGTTTTGGTGTTCTGTCTTTCAAACTGCCATCCCAAACTGACTGTTCTTGGATGAGGTGGGAGTTCAACCCCTAGAATTTCCATCCAAAAGAAGCCAAAGAACTTTAAGTAGATCCAACAGATCAGGAATCCCCCAGACTGAGAAATAGAGTCTTAAAATTTTTGGGTCTGTTTGGTTCTATGCTTTATTAAGGACCAAAATAGTAACCTCTGCTTATGTATTTCTGAGAGATGCTGCTGTAAGCCTGACTATACTGTAGCTTCACAAAGATAAAATTAACTAAAGCTGACAAATGCATTCTTTTCTACCACTCTGTATTTGGAAAAGACTTAGGACTAAATCAGTTCAGCTTCCCAGTCAATTAGACCCAACTAATTTATTTCTGAGTCTTCTCTGATATATTTGAAACTAGAAAAGTGGGTGCTTTCCTTAGAAATGCTGTGACTCTACAGAGTTTGAGGGCAGCCTTACAGCCTCTCCCGGTTTTCCGTCTGGGTAGACTTTAGCAAGGAAGATGGGGGAGCATGAAGGAGGGTTCGGTGAGCTGCCGCAAATTTGTATGCAGTGCGCATGGGCCTTTATTGAGGTGTTAGTGGAAATGCTTCGAGTGTTTGTCGTCGTGGCAGAGGTGGGAGTGGCTTGCCGTGACTCCTCAGACACTTGTACCAGACTGATCTCCGATTTGGCACCGTAGCTGATGAAGACTGAACCAGAAGATGAAACCTCAAATGATGTATTGTGTTTATGCATTGTTTGATGTAACACTTGCTTATTTTTTGCATTATTGTGCATGCTTTATATTTACCAATAGTTATGCATGTTTTGATACCAAGTTTTTACCTATGTAGTAACAAGTTAGTCAACATTGAGTACTGTATACTTAATGCTATATTTTTTTCTTTTTTCATATTCAGTTAGTAAGTAGTGGAAATATTAATTTCCAAGCGGGGAGTGTTCTGGATCATAGATCCATTTATCCTTGTATAATTCTATGTTTACCATAACTCTATGTATCTTGTATAACTCTATGTATCCCTATGTAACAGGGCAAGGGGAGGGAGCAAGGGTCAGGGGGCGGAGCTTCAAAGGCATCCCTGGACGCTAGCCTGAGGGCAGTCCTTTGTTCTTTGACCATCTCATGCAGCCACATGGCTGCAGACACCATAATCACCCCACCATGTGACGCTTGGGAGAAGAGGGGAAAATCTAATGTCAATTTACCTGTGGAACAACCAGATTGCTACCACCTATTTTTTGAAGCACCTCTTCAAACTGTAAGTTTGCCTAGGATCCCCAGAATAAAGCAATTATCTCTTGTTTGTTCTTCTGAGTTATCTATCTGTTAAAGACTGGAATAGAGCTACTTTCCTGTCTAGAAACAGTATAGTGTGCCTCCTAACCCCTTGCCTTGTCAGTCATTACTTTTTCTCATTCTGACTCTGTATTTCTCAACCTTATCGACTTTAAGATGTCTGGACTTCAACTCACATAAATTCTCTAGCCAGCATATTCTATGGAGTCTCTCACTTCCTGTTTTCTCTGCCACTCCAGCAAGCATAAGGAACCATGGTTAATGATACTGTGGAAAGTGCCCACAGTTGCAAAATGACCATTTTCACAACCCTCAGCAAGGAAGGGACTAGCAGCCAGGAAACCATTACAGGGTTGAAATAGTCATACTTGCATTTTTATAAACTGAATATATAGTTTTCTCTCATAGTAATTGTTCAGAAGTATTGGCAAATTACCAGCTAAGCACAGAAATAAATACTCCGAAAAATGTGAAAGGGTACACCAGAAAGATATTTTATTTCTTTATTGAGGGCACATGCATCTAAGGGGTTCTTGTGCTCTCTGAGCTTGGTTGTTTTCTTGCAGAGATTTCATTGCCCAAACTAGGTAACATTATCAATGCCTGATGATGATGATGTTATCTAGTTTGGATAATGAAATGTTTGCAAGGAAACCTCCAAGCTCAAAGAGCACCAAGGATCCCTCATTTCAACCCTCAGCTACAAATATCCTCCTTTATTGGTAGCACACTTATCTAAAGGACTGATGGGAGAAAAAGTAAGGGTGACAGATGCATTTATGTATTCAAAATCCCATGCTTTTCTTTCATGTGTGTTGCACTCTGAAATGTCTGCAAATGAGGAAAGATACTTTGATTACCTTTAGTCTATATTTACACTCCTGATGACCCAAGTGATGCTGTGGCCACCCTTTCACGGTGCCTGGAGGCTGAGGGGGACAATAGGCTTCAACTGAACCCTGGTAACACTGAATGGCTTTGGGTATGTGGGGCTCCAGGATCCGGGACTTTGTCCTCTTTGATTCTGATTGGGGTGGCATTGCCCCAGAAAGACCCAGTCTGCAACGCAGGAGTTCTCCTGGACTCATGACTTTTGTTTGAGGTACAGCTGGTAGTCGGGGCTAGGAGAGCCTTTGAACAACTTTATGTTATGTGCCAGTTGTGGCCTTTCCTGGACCAGGATTCCCTGCACTTAGTCGTTCTCATGACTGGACTACTGTAATACGCTCTACATGGGGCTACCATTGAAGAATATTCAAAAGCTGGTGTAGAGTGCAATAGTACAGGTAGTTTTGGGGGGGCAAGAATGGCCCCTGTAATGCCACTGCTCCGCAAGCTGCATTGGTTACTAATCTGCTCCCGGATGTAATTCAAGGTGTTGGTGATCAGCTTTAAAGCCCTTCATGGCATGTGTCCTACTAATGGAACTGTCTCACCCCACTGGGATTGGCCCATATGACTTGTGCTGGCAGAGGAGGCATGCTGCGGGCCCTATCAGCCCGATTATTCCAGCTGATGGGATCCAGGAGGAGAGTCTTCTCTGCCCTTTCTCCTGCCCTCTGGAATATCCTACCCCCCCAATGTGAAGTTGGCCCCAACTCTCCTATCTTTTCTTAAGAGTCTAAAGACATGGCTGTGTTAATCGGCTTTGGGGGCCCAGTAGGGGAAACACTGCAATGTAAATGGTTGATTGATTAATAACAGATCTCTATTCCCTTCCCCCACAATTAGCCTAACATCAATACTAGGGAAGATACTGGAAAAGATATAAAAAAAACAAGATTGCAAATATCTAGAAACAAATAAAGTTATAACTAAAAACCAGTATGGGTTTGTTAAAAAATAGATCATGCCAAACCAATCTTATTTCATTCTTTGCCAAAATGACTAAATTAGTACACCAATGAAATGCTGTGGACATAGTATACTTAGAGTTCAGCAAGGCATTTGACAAAGTAGACCACAACCTACTTCTTGGTAAGCTAGAAAAATATGGGATGAACAACATTACCACCAGATGGATTTATAACTGGCTGACAAACCGTACTTAATGAGTTGTCCTTAATGGCACTATATCTACATGGAGGGAGGTAAGCAGTGGGGTACCACAAGGTTCCGTCTTAGGCCTGGTACCCTTCAATATCTTCATAAATGACTTATATGAAAGAACAGAAGGGGAACTCATCAAATTTGCAGTTGACACTAAGCTGGAAGGAATAGCCAACATCCCAGAAGTCAAGTTCAGCATCCAAAAAGATCTTGACAGACTTGAACAATGAGCCCTATCCAACAAAATGAAATTTAATGTGGAGAAAAGCAAGGCAGGAAAAATCTGTACAATTATAGATTAGGCGAAATCTGGCTTAAAAACAGTAACTGTGAGAGGGACCTTGGAGTCCTAGTGGATGATCACTTAAATATGAGCCAGCAGTGAGAGGCAGCAGCCAAAAAAGCTAATACCATTTTTGATTGCATAAACAGAGGCATAGAAACAAAATCACATGAAGTATTACTACCACTTTATAAAGCCTTAGTAAGGCCACACCTGGAATACTGCATTCAGTTTTGGTTACCACATTACAAAAAAGATGTTGAGACTTTAGAAAAAGTGCAAAGCAGAACAACTAATGATTAAAGGCCTGGAGACAAAAACATATGAAGAACGATTGCAGGATTTGGGTTTGGCTAGTCTAGAAAAAAGAAGGACTAGGGGGGACATGATAACAGTATTCCAATATTTGAGAGGTTGCCACAAAGAGGAAGGATCAACTTATTTTCCAAAGTACCAGAGGGCAGGACAAGCAACAATGGATAGAAACTAATCAAGGAGAGAAGCAACCCAGCATTAAAGAGAAACTTCCTAACAATGAGAACAATTATCACTGGAACAGCTTGCCTTCAGAAATCGTTGGTGCTCCATCACTGGAGGTTTTTAAGAAGAGACTGGACAGTCACTTGTCTGAAATGGTATTGGTTCTCCTGCTTAAGCAGGGGTTGGAACAGAGGACCTTGAAGGTCCCTTCCAGCTCTATTCTGATTCTGATTCTAATTATCTATATATGTACAGTTTTAAGAATGAAATATGTATGTAATACTACCACCTCATATATTAATTTAATTAACATATTCTTTTATGACTGTTATTTTTCTAATAGGGATTGAAAATTTCCTATCAAATGGAACTAGAACCTGAGCATCTTGTAATTTAATTAGTTGTCCTGGAATCACGTTTCCCCCAAAGCAGACTTACAAGTGGTTGAAGAAGCTTCTTGGATGAGAAGTGAAAAGTCTTCAAAGAAAAACAAGAACAAGTTGCCTCTTGAAAAAGCATCTTTGGGACAACTATGACCTGGATGACTGAGAATCTCCATAGACAATCTTAAACAAGCTTTTTCTAACAAGGTGATTTATATACAGGCTGTAACTTGTAGTATTTACTTCCCCAGATGTATCAAAGAAAACTACTGTATAGAAGCCAACTCTGTTCAGAGTTTACAGCTTCCAAGAACTACTTTACTTACAAAAAGATTGGGAGCAACTATGAAGTTGCTAGTTTAAATCTCATGTTACTGATTCATACTTGTACCCAATGAGGAATTTAAGAAATGTCTTCTCTGTATTTTCTTATAATGTTAGGTTTCAATTCTTCTGAATTCAGCTCTGCCTTTTGTGCTAGTAAATTAAATGCCAATCACTAATTTATCGGAATGCAATAAGCTCTAAAACAGATTTAAATGGATTTCTGTACTTTTAAAGAAACTGGGAGAATTCATTTATCATCAGATGTTATCCAACAGTCATTCATAGGCAAACCTTCCTTTTATGAAGCTCTGTTAGGAAAGAAAAATGGGCAGGTCACATACAATGTAATAATAATAAAAAAGAATTGGCAGCCCTAGACTATTGTACAACTTTACATTGCTCTATTTTTTCATTTTACATCATATACTATACAGCTAAATATAAATTACTATATTTAAAATCTGGGGAAAAAATGCAGATGAATTTTTGGGACATCTGACCAAAATCAAAATTACAATGATGCCTCAATTCGTTGTTAAAGAACAGTGGTTATGAAAATGTTAGTTTGTATTGTGAAACATCTGCTGATCAGCTCACTTATTAAATATGTCTGTAGATATATTTATAGATGATCGGTATCAATAAAATATGTATAACTATCTGTGCTTTCTGTTATAAATCTCCTTCTGATTCCACATCTCTTCTGTATAAAACTTAACAATTTTCAAGGGAAAAAATCACTATGCTTATTTCTGTGTAATGCAAATATAAATTATATATATAATTTATGATCACACCTAAATATTCTAAAAAAAGCTATTGCAAGATTTAGAGCATATGTAGATTTGATAAAAGGTGTCATGTTATTGATTACTTTTAATTTAAACTAAATTTGTGTATCAGTGATTTCATGACCTCTGCAGATGCCATGCCCTAGATAAATAAATAAAAATGATTAGTTTGAATGTATAGGATACAAATATAAAATGTAGCAAAATAAATTCAGTTTAATTTTTTCAATGAACACACTTTGAAGTTTGCACATTTTTTTAAAAAAGAAAAGTCTTGACTAAGCTAGGCTCCTTGTTGGGGGCTCACAAGTGTTTATTTTAGAATTGCACTGTATTTTGTTGGGTTCATTTTTAAAAAGAAAAAATATGTTTAACTTGATATGGATTTGTAATGAAATAATTACAGAGAACTAAACAGACATGACAGAAAATGCTCTCATATAAGTATTTCTTTCAGTAATTTATCAAGCAGTATGTAAACATAGCACATTTGTAAAATGTTAATTTAAAATTATAATTTAACTAGTATATATAATTTAAAGTTGGAAAATGTCCAGAAACAGTTATAAAATTGACCGAGCTTGGGACATAAAAGGCCATAGAAATATATTATTTATCTTATTTTTTATCTTTTTAAATTTAAAGCAGTCGTTTTCTAATTGATTCATATGTGTTTAGATTGCTTTATTTTGTATGCTGCCCAGAGTCACTACGTGAAATGGGCAGCGATACATATGTGATCAATTAATAAAAATAATACATAATAAATCATTGCAAATCAGAAGTTTAGCCCACTGTTTTTTTTAAATTGAAGAGCCAAACTCCTACTTCTAATATTGCACAACTGTCCGAATTAATCCTAGTCTTTTTCGATATGCTGCTCTTTTAATATTTTGCATTGCAACTCCCCTTGTCTATTTGATATGCTGACTAGGGATCATGGGAAACGCATTCCGTCTCATGCAGCCTTTTGCTTGCACATGCCTTTCGTTTGTCGAAGTCACTGAAACAGATGATAACAATAAATGTCATCTAGGAAATCCGAAAAAAAAACAACCTGGGTGAGCATGCATGTAAAGGCGAGAGGGAAATGATTGACAGCTTAAACAGTCAGTTAAGGAAGAAAAGAAATATGATGGAGCCAAACAGTCCCAAAGGCGGCAGACGCTCGTCTGGTAGAATCCAAAACAACCAATGAACGGCGGCGAAGAACGCCGCCGCGAGAGAAAGGGGAAGGTCTAACCTACAACGCGCGTTGTTTACTACAGGAGAAAACTCCTAGCAACCGAAGAGCTAACGTCCCCATGGCAACCAACTCTAGCTATGCAACAGAAAGAGCGGCGGACTAGGCCGTATCTTCTTAGAGTCTAACAATTACGGAGCGAACCGGCATCGGCTCAGTCTGGTAAGCAGCTGCGAAGAAGTGGGTGTGTTTTATATTCAACATATATTCAACATAATACTATTTGGGCTGTATATTTCTTTTCTTGTTTTTAGCATCTTTCTGCAAGATTCTGGGTTGGTCATAAGCCATGGGAGTAGCCTTGACTAGAGCAGCTCAGTGGACCACGGCTGGATCTGGAACCGGCACATTAGAAATTACCCCCCTGAACGAATCTCTTTTAAATGAAATTATCAAGTTTACAGAAACATTTAGTAGCAAGCATCCCCCGGAAGCAGCCTTTGTCTTTAAAGAACCACTTGAATGGCATACACAACTAGAACCATCTGCATTTGAGGCAGGCTATGAAGTCAGGTAAGACGGTGACCAGATCGCTCTCCCCAGAATATACAGTATAAGAATAAAATATGTCTTCAAGATACCTTTCTATAAGTGCAGATTTTGTTTTCCCCATTTCCTAATAAAAATATTAGGCTGTGATTTGGCTCTTCTTCCCATGTGATGTCTTAATAGATGTGCATAACTTTGCATCTTCAGATTTTCGGATTAGCCACCATTTTTATTTTATGAATTGGTCAAGATAATTTCAAGGCATGTAAAAAATATAATCACAGTGATAGGGTGAAGTTCAACAAAGAGAATGCTTGATATAGTGACTAAAGTGCTGAGCTAGAAATCAGGAAATGGTGAGTTCTAGTTCTCCTATAGCACAGGTGTCAAACTCACCACGTCACGTGACGTGTCGCAACATATCGCGACTCTTTTTGCATTGCTGGCAATGGGGTGGGTGCAGCTTTGGTATGATGAAACTAGCCCGCGGGCTGGCAGTTTGACACCCCTGTCTTATAGGCATGAAAGGTGACTGAATGACTTTGGGCCAATCACGCACTCTCAGTCCAATCAATCTTCCTTTCAGTTTTAACTTTGCTTGTGGGAAGCTGGTAGGGAAGGTCGCAAATGGCAATCACATGAACACAATGCATTGCAACGTTGTAACTACAAAGTGGACCCAGGCACCCTAATCGCAATTGTGACTGTGGAGACACTATGATTTAATTTGTGGACCAATCACGAGTCCCCCTCATTCAGCATCACTGTGATTTTGAACTGTTGCTGAACAAATGGTCATAAGTCAAGTAAAAATAAAGTGATTTAAATCTACAATCTAAAAAGAAATAAAATTTAAATTTGGCTAGATGTGCCTATGATGCATTTGAATGTACAATGTATACATACTGAAGAGATCCTAAATTAAAAGAGACTTATTGCCTACAATGAACTGTCATTAAAAAAATTGGCATGAAATGTAGATCAAGGATCATGAAAAGTATCATTCAAAATTCTGGAGAACCCAGCATTGGAAAAGCTGATCTGCTATATTCTTTTTGAAAAACTAATACGTGCAGCGTAATTTCTAGATTCTGTATATCAATTAATGGGATATTCAATGTTTTGGTTAATGAAGCTTGCAATGTTTTCTGTTCACAAATAATCATCATTCAAGGCTGTTAACATTGACAATGGTAAAAAATACAGAAATGCAAAACACAAATATGTAGCAAATTGAGGCAATTTATGTTTTATTATAAAATATAATAATGGATAATGTTCTCTTAGTTTAAGGATATATAGTTTTATTGCATACCCTATTCTTAGCATATGCTGGATAGCATTTAACATGATGAAAACAAATAAAATAAAAACCTAGTATATAAAAAATAATAAATTTTAAAAGTTAACAATAAACATGATGGGTATCCATTCAAAACTAAGCAAACTAAATTAAGGGCCAAACACACACTGGAATAAGATTGTATTGATCTACTTACGAAATGTTAGCAAAATCAAGGTCAGACCTTGTTCTACAAAGTGGGAATAGCTACCAAAAAGAACTGTCAATCCTTGCCCCATGGACCACACGAGGAACATGGACCTATAACAGGCCTCTTTTTTGTTTCTTTCCTACAACAGGAGAGAATTCCATTGTGGCAAGTTATTGCCTGATATATCCCATAGTGTCTTTTAAAGATAATGACCAGTATTTTGAATTGGTCTCAGAAGCCAACTGGCAATTTATGTAGTGGCCTCAAATAGCCTGATGGGGTTGACCTCTCAGGTATATAGCTTCTGTATTTTATTCCATCTACAGTTTCCGGGCGGTATTTTGGGGAAAATATTTCAAATTCAAACATATATATTCCAATAAGTAAATAGGATTTTCTTTGTGAAGAAATATTTGGAGTTAGAATGTAAGGGCAAAGGTCAACCAACTTAGAATGTACTGTAAGGAAATGTTACTTCCTCTGGAGTACATAAACTAAAGATGTTCGGAGGTTGATCCTAGTTTAATTTGCTACAAAAATATTCTTTATTCTCTTCTCAATGTAATCCAAGCTATTAAGAAACTGCTCACAATATTTAATAAATTAATTCTGATAAATTAATAAAAGAATTAACATTCAAACCTAACACTATTTTATTGGAAAGCGAGATCCTACTGTTAGATGGATTAAAAACAGTTTGAGAAAATGATTTACAAATGATCATTGAGAAAGAGGATCTGAATGGTTTATATTTCAGTTTCCAAGAATTGGGTTTCACATCCTCTGCCCAAATTAGAAAAAAATTAAATTAAAAAAATGCATAGAGTAGGGGTGTCAAACTGCCGGCCTGCAGGCAGAAGGCGTCATCGAGAAACCACGCCCACCCCATTGCCGGCAATGGCAAAAAAGCTCCGATACGTTGCATGATATCATGTAACGTCGCGAGTTTGACATGTCTGGCATAGAGGATATGAAACTGATGAAGCTGTTATATATGGCTAAAAGGAAATCTATACTCTATTGGAATAACTGCAGTGAAAAACAAGCTATGTTTAGTTATTAAGAATTACTGCGTTTTAAATTATTACTTTATTCTTTCAGTGAAAAAACTGTCCAGTCTCAAGAAAGAGACAAAAATGGACAGCCACTGCTCCTCCTCAAAGGATCAACTATTAGCGTTCGCAGTTTTGGGCAGCTGTCTCATTTACTCTCTGTTGCTGGGAAAAAAAGACTAAAAGAAGCACAGGCATGTCTTGAAGGTATTCTGTAATAATAATAACTTTATTGTAACTTTGAATGTACACTAATTGGCATACATTAAAATGAAATTTTGTTGCACGTTCTCTGAAAACCTAGATATTTCTGAATTACATGATGATTTAATATGCCTTTTCTCATTCTTGCCTTGTTTGGCCTTGTTCTATTTCAGTAATTAATTCAGAAGGAACTTGTTGCTAGTCAAATCTGGGAGAGATAATTTATCATGATTCAAAATAAAAAGTAGGCTAAATAATGCTAAAATTAGATGTTTTACAACTAATGGGATAATTTTACATCCAAATTCATAAATATTTATTTGTAATTAATCAAGACCTTCAATAACTCAATCTGAGATTTGTATGTAATATGAATAACTTATAGCCAACAGAGATCCCATTGTGAAAATCCTTGGCCCTGGATATGGAACAATTGAAGGAGAGGATTTGTCCATGCTTCGTTTACTAGACAAAATTAAAAAGGATGATGCATCAGACAATGAAATTAAAATGAAAATTTCCCTACTACTTCAGCAATTGGATATGCAGTTGCTGAACAGCTCGCTGAAACAGATATCACAGTGAGTCTATTTCAGATAGTATTTGTTTATCTAAAATGAATTATGTCCCTCTCAGAGGGAAAATCTCATACTTTTACATTTTTTAAAATAAGTTTTATGTCCTATGTTAATCTGAAATCTAAGCCTAATTTTTGATAGTTTCCTCTTTGCCCAACAGCCCTTGTATACTCTTTCCCAAACCAAGTGGTCCAGGCCTATGTACTGTATGAGAATTTCTGTCTTAAAGCTAATTAGCCAAGCAGTTATAGTCTTTCTGGGGAATATGGAATTGCTTTGAAAAATAAACCCAGCATATTCTTTAACTGAATCTTTAAATGTTGTTAGAATGTAATTAATTTATTCTAATTACAGAGAAGTGAGATTAACACCAACTGCTGTGAAAAATGAAGTAGAATTGCTTAAGCATTTCTCTGGGACAATGGAAGATGCAGTTCTTGAATCACTAGACTATTTATCAGGTTCAAATTGTGTTTTTTATTCTTTTTATTTTAAAAAAACTGTATATTAAATGCAGAATAAAAGATAGGCTGTCAAACCTTTTGGGTTTATGATGATAATGAAGAATTTGATAAATTGAAAGGAATCCCACCGTAAACTGACTTTGTTAGGGAAGAGGGAAGTTAACATTTATCTATTTATACTTACTATTTATAACTTTTAAATCCACTTCTACAGAGTGTCACAGGGAAAATTGCTACCTACACAGTTCTAGCCTTTCTAGGTTATAGAGATATTATGACATCTAAATATATTTTCCAAGGCTTTCTTTGCTACCTTACAACTGCTAATCTGTGGCATATTTTGTGATTGCTTGGTTTCTTTATTTTTTGATAGTTGATCCTAAAAGGCAGAAATTGTCAATGATTTCAATATTTGTACAACCAATTCTAAGGATGGTTGCTATACGTGTTGTCATTTATTTCTGTTTATAGCCTCTCCCCCCCAACTCATACTTGTCTCTGGACTGTGCCACAGTTAAAAACACAAAGCCAAACAACGTCATAATTAAAACAAAACTATTAAAATATGGTTACAATGATTACAATCTTAATATAAACTAGGAAAACCTACGGACAATGTAGCCATGTAATGGGCTCCACACTTCCATGGATCCCCAGACCTGATGACTTCACCCAGTATCTTTTATATGGTTGATGTTAAATAGGAATAGAGAGAATACCAAGCCTGGTGGCACACCACATAGTAGGGATGAAGGAATAATCTCTGATAAATACTGACTGGAACCTGCCTTGAAGAAAGAGAACCAGCATAATATGGTGCTGCCCACTTCCAGAGATTGATGGTATCGAAAGCTACTGAGAGGATAGATGCACAACCTCTATCTTGTTCTCACTAGAGGTCATTGTTGATGACCTTTTTACCACTTTTGGAATCAGTGTTAACTTTTGGCAACTGCTTGGGCAGCTCGGTTGACAGAGAGTGACTAGCTCAAGATCATCAAGTTGGCTTTGTGCCTAAATTGTAACTAGAATTCATGGTCTTACAGTTTCTATCTTGCTGCCTTAACCACTATATGAAACTGGCTCTCTTTTTTAGTAATCTGCACTGACTGAATATGAAATATTTCATTTGCACTAACATCACAGTGGAAGTTTATTTATTATCCTTTTTTCTCTATTGGGTAAATTAAAGTGGACTAAAACATTCCTCTTGTTTTTTTAGACTATGAATTCTTCAATGGATGCCGTGCCCCACCTTGGAGACAAGTACATGGGGAAATTTGTTATTTATCAATTAAACCACGTGACACAGATATTATGTTTGTTACTTGTAGCACAGCAGGAGTATTCTTAAATGGAGTAAGTAATTACATTCACAAACAAAGCTTCATGACATTTATTTCAGAGATTGCACATATGATCTAAAACTGTTAGGCTACTTGGAAGTCAATAACATAAATACCTTTCTTTTAATAAGACATTCAAATACATAATTAGCTTAGTTTTTAATTTTTTCACCAGAATAATTTTGTAGTAATGTGCACCTACATTCCATTCCTGCTGTTCCTTTATACTGAATTATGCTATTTTTATTCTAGTTATGAATTAGAATACAAATTGTTTTCTTTTATTGTAGCACTTGTGATTGTGAACTAGATCATTATTATGCATACAGTGTAATAATACAACATTTTTAATATAATGAGCTTTAATACTGCTGAGAGAAATAAGGATTATAATTATACGATTGTATTGAAACAAGAAAATAAATAATATTGAAAGTAATATGATATGGATAGCTTCACTCACTTTAAATTTTAAGTGACATTTCAGAACAGAATGGATTGA
This sequence comes from Protobothrops mucrosquamatus, assembly GCF_001527695.2. NCBI lineage: Eukaryota > Metazoa > Chordata > Lepidosauria > Squamata > Viperidae > Protobothrops > Protobothrops mucrosquamatus. The sequence goes on along the minus strand of NW_015386400.1, from coordinate 1,511,517 downwards.
AGGTTGCAATATATAAACAACCTGGAAATAAGTTCTATTAAATTCAGTGTAGCTTACTAGGAATGAGTATAACTTATGTTTCTGAGAAATCTCTGGAACAGTTTAAAACTACATAAAACTTGGTTTTCTTATAGGGAAGAAGCAATGAGAGAGATGAGATTGATTATGAGAGGAAGAGTGACATACATAAAGATCTTGTCACATTTTTAAGAGAACGATCATCAGCATTTACAGAAAATATGGCTAAACAGGTATGCATTTCTTGTTATTATACTTTTAGTTATACTTCTAGTTATCAACCATACTTCTAGTTATCAACCATAATGCGAACAGCTCTTAGTTCTTTTTATGTGACTTTGTCTGTATCTTATTTTGGTTCGGTCTGTTTATGCAGTATATATTTATACATGCACACATTCAAACACACATTGGCCAAGTTCACACATATTAAGTCACAGTCTGGGCTGTTTGGTTTATTATGTTGTGTGAAGGTTGGATTAAACGCAGGGAGACTCAGATTCTAATCTACCCTCATCAGTGGAACTCACAGAGTGACTTTAGGTTAGTGACTCTTTCTCAGACCTCATACAAGATTGTGGGGGAAAAATATCTGTAGAGAACACTATGTGTACTTGAACTCAGTACCCCCCAAAATGGCATGTGAATTCAATAAAGCATTGTTAAATAACCAGGGTTCAATATTACATGTAAGGCCACTAGTTTCTTCGACTAAGTTCTTTTGGTAATTTTCAGTATATAGAGACAAATTTTAATTATATCAGGAACATTGCCCAGAATTGTTAAATCTGACTGATATTTAAATTCTGCTAAAGAAGTACACAACAAGTCATTGTTGTATTATAGACTGCATTATTTGTGCTTTCATAAACATGAACACAGTGGTCAAAAATTACTGTATATTTCAACATTTATTTAAATAATGTAATGCTAAACTAAGTCACTTAGAAGTGAAAATAGAATGGGTAATATAAAAGATTATGAGAAGCTTTGTAGAAAAATGGAACTATTTTTTAATGATGAAAATCATTGGTAAATACAATCCTCATTTCATTGTCAAAAACCAAATGTAACAAAGTATTTTGAATGAAATTATTAGGAATCAGTTTTTAAATATTTTATCTATTTTTTTTTCATTTGTGCATGAACCTTAGAAAATATCTATGGCTGGCTCAGGAATTTATCTATAAGTCTGGAATTTTGCCAATAAATTTATTTCCTAGATCTTTAGCACACTTATTTGGAAGCTGTTTTGATTTTAATGGAACTTATTCCAAGCTTAGGACTGCAGCAGTTGGCAAAAAGTCTCTGCTCATCTTTCTACACATGTTTTTCCTTTAAGCAGTAGTATAATTTTAAAGCAGGAAAATATCATATTTTAACAAAAAAGGTCAACTGTCTTTGACAATGCTTTAAATAATCAGAACCATTCCTCTTTCTAACTTCATCTCTTATGATTTGAATAAAAAGAATATTCATTATTTTACAATTTTCTTTGATTTCAACATTAGGGGTACTTCAAGCTGACACAGCACATATTGCTGTTACAATATAGCAGCTCTAGTATTTAAATATTGCTGGCAAATCAGAATAATATTTTTAATAAAAGATAGCAGTTATAATGGTATTTATGGCAAAACATTTTCTTCATATTTTTAGATGTTGCATTTTTACAGGAATATTCATTGCAAGTAAGCTAAAAATGGTTAAGTTTTGAAATAAGGGAATAAAATATCACCTCTCATAATCTATAGAGAAATAATGACATCAATAAATAAAAGGAGTGATTCATAGACTGAAAATCCTGTTGAAAGTGTTTGAATAAGTGATAAGAAAAATAAAATTCATGCAGTAGTAAGGATTTGTTGTAGACCTGGACAAGCAGAAAGTAGGGATGAGGTGTGTTGTGTAAAATGACTAAAAATTTAAAGGAGCTCATAATTTTGACAATGGGAGATGTAAACTTCCCTGACATCTGCTAGAAATGTAACTTTGCCAAAAGTCAGAAGTTCAACAAAATTGTGTCCTTTCTTATTGACAACTTTATTTGTTAAAAGATGGAAGAAGGAACAAGGATTACTATCCCGAATCTAATATTTACTAATAGATAGAAATTTGTTGAATAATTGAGGAATCTGGAGTTGTTGTCTTTGATTTCATGATAGCAAGGGGAGGAAGAAGAGTCTGACTTGTATGCTGGGCTTCAAAATAATAGATTTCTAAATAATAATAATAATAATAATAATAATAATAATAATAATAATAATAAAAAAGTTGGAAGGGACCTTGGAGGTCATCTGCTCCAACCCCCTGCTCAGGCAGGAAACCCTATACCATTTCAGACAAAGGCCGTCCAGTCTCTTCTTAAAAACTTCCAGTGTTGGAGCATTTCTGGAGGCAGGTTGTTCCACTGGTTGATTGTTCTAACTGTCAGGAAGTTTCTCCTTAGTTCTAGGTTGTTTCTCTCCTTGATTAGTTTCCATCCGTTGCTTCTTGTCCTGCCTTCAGGTGCCTTGGAGAATAGTTTGACTCCCTCTTCTTTGTGGCAGCCCCTGAGATACTGGAACACTGCTATCATGTCCCCCCTCGTCCTTCTCTTCATTAAACTAGACATACCCAATTCCAGCAGCTGTTCCTTATATGCTTTAGCCTCCAGTCCCCTGATCATCTTTGTTACTCTTCTCTGTACTCTTTCTAGAGTCTCAACATCTTTTTTACATCATGGTGACCAAAACTGGATGCAGTATCCCAAGTTTGGCCTTACCAAGGCATTGTAAAGTAGTATTAATACTTCACTTGATCTTGATTCTATCTCTCTGTTTCAATAAATTTAAACAGATGGTAGGCCAGTTTCAATGTCTTTACATCCTGAAAAAAAAAGTGTATTAGGGAGGGAGATCCTGTAAGACATGATAGTACAGTATAGTCATATCTGAAAGAAAAATGGAAGATATCTATTGGGACCATTCTGAATATATATAGTGCTTTCCAAATTGATGCAAAGAAAAAGACTTGTATAGCAAATGTCCAGGGAGTGTTTATTCAAAAAAGGATACAAAGCAGTTGCCAGGTTTGGTAGGGATCGAATCAAAAAACGTAAAGTGAAGAAATGCCCCAAAGAACTCAGAAAACATTTTCAGGAACATCAGAAAGAAATGATTGGTAACAGATGATGACAAGAAGGAAGCATTCTTAACTCATCTTTTATATCTGCTCTAAGAAGGGAAACAAATCTTTAGCTGGCCTCACTACCGGTAGAGGAACTCAGATTAATCAAGAAAAAGGTAAAAGCTTCCTCCTCCCCCCACCAGGAGAATGGCAGAACCCGAAAAGAATAAGAAATCCCATGCACCCAGAACATAGGGTTCTGACAGGAGGCTTAAGATTTTAAAAACAAAGTGACTGGTTATCTACATAAATATCTGCTATGTAGTTCATATAGCAAAAGTTATTTAATATTAATATATTTATTTTCAAACCATTAATTAGGATTTTAGTTAATAAGTTTATTTCTTAAAATACAGAATCAAGTTTATATTTTTTAATCAAAAGTTTTATTTTGTTTCATTATGATTATCTTTTTTAAAATCAAGAATTGTGATAGACAACTTTTATATGCTAAGAAAATCAAACTACCTAACCATCCTCTGATTTACTAATTTTAGCATGTTTTACTCATTTAGAAATATGATTTTTCCTAAACATTTTCATCTCTTATTAGAAATACACATTTTTTGATGAACCAAAGTATGAAAAGCATTATCAGCATATGGAAGCAGTTGAGGCAGATGAATATGGCCAAGCCCCAAAATTTTACGACTATGCAGAAAAGAATGTTTTTGAAAAGCCTAAGAGTCCTCTTGTAAAAAGTAAAACTCCTGACAGCAAGAAATTAGAACCATCTCTTAAGTGGAAGACTACAACAGGCGCTCGAGAGTATGTAATTCTTTTAGATTTCCTGACAAATATAATTAATTAACCTGAATTTTTGCAGTGTAATATTGTTGTCACTATTTTTTTTTAAAAAACTTGAAACTGAACAAATTTAAATTTAAATTTGCTATAATTTAAAATCTTTATTTAAATAAATTGTGTTTTCTAAAAATATTATTTTTCCTTATTTTGTGACTTCTCAGCAATTAGTAAAGTTTTATATTCAAATCATATTTCTTCCATTTAAGTACATGTCCCATAAGCAGGCACAGGATTTACAAAGGTGGGTAGGAACAACTGTATCTGTAGGATTTAGAATGGAGCATTTAGGATCCAAGAGGTGAGCTTGTGGCTCCAAATTTTCACATTTGAGAAGCAATTTAATGACACCTTGAAATTTTAGTGCTTTGTGATTGACCAGTCTAGCTTGTTGTTTCATTTATATCGTATTGTCTTTTGACATATATGTTGATTTCTCTCTCTCCATCCCTTTTATTAAGGAGCAAGACTGAGAAGTATAACTGACCTCCCCAAGACAATAGTGATTTTAACTTTGCTTCCGAGAAACTGAAATTCTAATGATTACACCATAACAGGTTCTTTACCAGTTACCGTTTCACACAAAGAACAGAATATGTGCAGATAATACTGGCAGTATTTTGTTCAAACAGCAAGACTAATGTTGATAATTGGTGACTATTCATAAGCTAGGTTGAGATTCCACCCAAAACCAGTCAAAGCAGAAGACAGGAGGAGCAAGTGGCTTGGTCTGCAAGCTCAAAAAAGAATCACTGGAGGTTTTTAAGAAGAAACTGGACAACCATTTGTCCGAAATGGTATAGGGTTTCCTGCCTGAGCAGGGGGTTGGACTAGATGACCTCCAAGGTCCTTCCAACTTTATCATCATTATTATTATTATCTCTGAATCAGAGTCACTGGGAGCTGGGCGGCATATACATTTAATAAATTATTTGTGGTTGGTCACATAGATGATGATAATTGAGACACATGACATTTTTTCACTGGATCTCTGAAATGTTCTAATTCCATTTTCATGATTGGTAATATATACAGCATAAATAAAAAAAATAAAAACCAACTCTAGAAGCCCAACAACAGTAAAATTCAAATGTATTGCTATCAGTTGTATAAGTTACAAGATAATTAAGCAAATAACTCTTCATTGTGGTTACGATTATGCAAAGTACTAGATAATTGATCCTTTTAAAACAAAACTTTTAACAAATTCAGTATAATCTAGGACTATTAGGACTGACACTGACAGGATCATAAAGAATTCAGGTAGAGGAGAGAGGCAGATCTGTTGAACTCCAATAACTCTAAAGTCTGCATACCTATGGTCTGGGAGTGATGGGAGGTTTTGAGGGCCTCAGTTCTTCTAGCCCAACTTGTATGCATTTGAAAAAAGGAATGTAGAGGATTAATATAGCAAGTCTTCTGATAAAAAGCACCGTTCAGAGGTTTTAGCACAACCACATTTTGTCTATGATATCCAACTAGCTTGCTTAACGGAACAAATATTCTGTATCTACTGCACATAAAAAAGTAGAGGTAGTCGCTGACTTACAGCCACAACTGAGCCCAAAATTTACGTTGCTATGCAAGACATGAGTTTTGCACCATTTTATGACCTTTCTTGCCACAGTTATTAAGTGAATCACTGCAATTGTTAAGTTAGTAATCTGGTTGTTAAGTGAATCTGGCTTCCCCATTGACTTTGGTTGCCTGAAGGTTGCAAAAGATAATCACATAGCCTTGGGACACAGCAACTGTCACAAATATGAAACAGTTGCCAAGCATCCAAATGTTGATCACATGACTATGGGAGTGCTGCAATGGTTGCGTGAAAAACAGTCATAAGTCCATTTTTTCCAGTGCTGTTGAAACTTTGAACGGTCACTAAATGAATGGTTGTAAATTGAGGACTACCTGTATTACAACATTTAATTATGTGTGCAATCTAGATTTCACTGTGATAGTATTTTCGGCATCAGTGATCATCAGTTGTAACTGCCTATCAGCAAATTCAAGAAAGATCACACAATGGTTGTATAGTATGTGCTTATGACTCTTATCAGAAATATATTACTTATTACAACAATTGCAATAGTTATCTGTACAAGTTGTGTATTGCACCATGAACTGAAATGCACTACAGTATTAGAAATTACTATTTTCATTGTAGCTCTTGCCCAGGTTCACACAAATGTCTGTTAAAAATAATTTTGAAAAGTCAAAAATCAATGGCTGGAGTTAAAAAAAAATGTTTAAAGACGAAAAGAATCTGAGTCTGCTTTTAATATCAAAATGCCATGACCACAATCCAAGAGAGAATTAACTGTGCTTAGGTCCATTGAAATCATTAGGTTTATTCTTTGCTGCACTTAACTGAGCTGAATTATGGACCATTTATAATTCTAGATTCAGCAAATTTTGCTGATAATTTGTGATGACATCAGTTCTTTATGCTTCTTTAACAAATTATTCAGTCTAAATGATATGACATTAATCAGTTTTAGCCTTTAATGGACTTAGTTCAGAAATTAAAACATTTATTATATATTCATTATATCCTTAATTGTCAATGAACAATGTTAAATCTTTTTAGAAGCAAATCAGCAAGAAAATCCGATGAAAAAGAAATCAAGCATGCCACTCCAGAAAGCAAGAAAAGATCCAGTGGAACACCAACTGCCTCTCTTAAAAGGTACACAGTCTTAATAATGCATAGCTTTCTTTTGCTTGAATTAAAAGCACAATTTTTCAACAGGAACAAGATAACAAGAAATGATTTCAGCGTCTCAAATGAGCAAACTAAAATGGTTAAATTGATGGATTTATTTAAGGTTTTTTTTTACTATTTTTATGTGCAGGAGTCTGCAAAATCAGTGTTAGTCTCAGATATGAATCTTACTTATTAAGTTTTCAAATGGAAAATTTTCTGGTGTTCCCACTTCTCTGCATGACCAAACAGGGAACTCCCAAGCTGAAAATATAAACCTGTTGGTTCTGGCAGAATTGTGTTATATTTGCATCTGCTACCATTTTTCCAATCACAGACAGAGAAACGATGATTGCTTGGCTTATTGTTCTGGCTCTTAATAGACATTTCCTTAGCTCACATTTCTTAAGCAGTGTACAGGAACAGATCTCAGTTTTGAACAGTGTGCCCTGAAATTTAAATACCCATTTGGAGAGGTTTTTGTATTGCTTTGTTTTTATTTTTAGTAATCTCACTTTCTCCCTTCATCTGTGCTCTGGGACCAAGTTAGTATCAAAATCTGAAAAGCAAACAAATACATCCATTCCAAGAACCTTCATAGTTAGTCACATTGTTTCTCCAATTTCACAGTATTCCATCAGCAGAAAATCGTTCAGGTTAAAACAAACGATTTTAATTTTTTTCTACTCTATGTCAGTTAAGTGGATTATGTAAATTTAGATAATTTGTTTATAAATTAAATAAGAATTGATATCTATTAATGAGGATATTAATGCACAGTTTTGCATGCTAATTTTATAAAATAATAGCATAGTACAGTGAGAACCTATTACATATGATATATAGGTTACATATAATGTCTTCTGATCATTTTTTTAATTATTACTATGTGGCAAAAGATTGTTCCAAATATAATTGAAACCATGAAGGACTTTATCCTTCTTCTTTTACAAGCTGTTTTTATACTGAACGTTGCACATATATTAATTCTCCAGTAGTTCCAGATGAAGAAGAAAACATACATTTAGCTTCAGAGATAAGGTGCTTAGCTTTGGAAAATTGTTCAAAAGAAAAAAAAAGGCCTTTGGAAAACGAGTCAATCCATTTCCCAAATTCTTCTACAACTATACTAAAAATCAAAAATCAAAACTGGAAATGTTTTAACATTTAGTTTGTTCATATGAGATAATAATCCAGTCTCTCCAATTTCATCTCTCTATATGGAATGGGGTAATAATACTGATCTATCTTATACTTTCTTAACAGTGTTGCAGTAATTCAGGTAATTCAGAAAAATTATTTCACTCTATTGTTCAATTTATATAACATATTACTCCTGAACACCAAGGTATATATGTGGTATATATATACGATATATACCTTGGTGTTCAGGAGAAAGTGATTCAGCTGAATAAATGGTTTCTGATTAAATAGATGCTAGTTTCCTTTATGAATTGTATGCAATTAAAAATGATTTGTGAAATATGAGAACAAATGCATAGCACTTCTTTAAAACAGTGGAGGTATTTTTCCAACAGCAAAAGTCATATGTAGCTATTTTAATGAAATGTTTTAAAGACACAATTATATTAATAAGTTGGGTCATTAAAATGCTGCATCTTGTATCATGTTTTCTGACTTGGAAAACTGAAAAAAGATACTTTTTAAAAAGATGCTGCAATCATCAGTGGAACAACTTGTCTCCAAAAGTTGTGGGTGCTCCAACACTGGAGGTTTTTAAAAAGAGATAATAATAATAATAATAATAATAATAATAATAATAATAATAATGATGATGATGATGATGATGATGATGATGATGATGTTGTTGTTGTTGTAAGGGACCTTGGAGGTCATCTAGTCCAACCCCCTGCTCAGTCAGGAAACCCTATATCATTTCAGACAAATGGCTGTCCAGTCTCTTCTTAAAAACTTCCAGTGTTGGAGCATTCACTGCTTCTGGAGGCAGGTTGTTCCACTGGTTAATTGTTCTAACTGTCAGGAAGTTTCTCCTTAGTTCTATGTTACTTCTCTCTTTGGTCAGTTTCCATCCGTTGCTTCTTGTCCTGCCTTCAGGCACCTTGGAAAATAGCCTGACTCCCTCCTCTTCTTTGTGGCAACCCCTGAGATATTGGACAACCATTTGTCTGAAATGGTATAGGGTTTCCTGCTTGAACAGGGAGTTGCACTAGAAGACCTCCAAAGTCCCTTCCAACACTGTTATTCTGTTACCCATATTGTCAACTGTTATGGAGCACATTTACCAATCTTTTTCAATACATACATAGGTGAAATAGATTATTCCCATCTCAGTGTGGCTTGCATTAAATTTCTGTCTCTTAATAATTTCAAATTCATATACTTACAGATTGTGCTTTTGTTTTAATGTGTTTATCATTTCTAGATGTGATTCTCCCTTTCTTGCTCCATTTTTCCTTCTTTTTTGGTTTAGTAAACCTCCACCAAAAATTGAAGATGCAAGTGAAAGTTCTTCTGAGAGTGAAGAAGAGGATGAACAGCCTGAACGCCATCAGGAAATTAATACTGATTTGCCATCAGAATATTGGCAGATTCAAAAATTAGTGAAATATATAAAGGTAAAAAATTAATTTTGAGGAAAGACTGCAAAGAATCACATTGCTTCTCTTCTAATTAAATTATAAATTCAAAATTATTATTCCAGAATCTCTTCATTTTGTTTTGATTTCTCTAATCAGTTTGCAGCCTAAAATCTTTTTGAATCTTTTGAACTTTTGTTGTAGTAGATCTATAGAATACCATTTAGTTTAGTTATAACGATATCCTTTCAGCCCAAAATATTGCAAAACAGACAAGTAATCCAGTGGTACCTATTATAAAGTGGCAAAATATAAATCTTCTAAATTCTGTGTTTTTTATTGAATTTATATAGACATCATCTCAATGAAATATCTCTAGCTTCCTTCAAAGTTGTGACATAAGAAAAAAACCCCAGTAAAAACATGACCTAACAGTAATCATATCAGGTCTCTGTGCATGAAGATTTTGCAACAATCTGGAATTAGGCCCTTCTGATCACATGATATCGCCTGGCCAATTTTATTATTATTTTTCACTCTGTTGGGATTTATTTATTGATAGGTCTATAAATTTAAGGGACCACTTATGGCTTTTGTTTTTATATACAATTCCTTGCTGGATTATATTTGTACATATAAACCATGTTATAGAACATAGTACATAGAATAATAGAGTTGGAAGGGATCTTGGAGGTCTTCTAGTCCAACCCCCCACTTGTGTAGGAGACCCTATATCATTCCAGACAAGTGGCTGTCCTGTCTCTTCTTAAAAGACTCTAGTGATGGGGCACCCACAACTTCTGAAGGCAAAGTGTTCTATTGGTTAATTATTCTCACTGTTAGGAAGTTTCTCCTTAGTTCTCTCCTTAATTAGTTTCCATCCATTGTTTCATGTCTTTGGAAAATAGGTTATCATTTTGAAAAGAATTTTGAAAATAGGTTATAATTTTGAAATAATATAATTTCAAAAGACTAATTATGAAAGATTTAATCCTACTTTCAGATTTGAATTAAATACCTCAAAGAAGCAGCTTGACTCTTAATAGTTCATGCTTCTGATGTGGCTTTTCTGGTAGGCACACTAGGTGCAAAAAAACTTTTATTATAATTTTATTTTTTCATTTATTATATAGTAACATTTAAAAAAAGAATATTTCCATAAAAACAAGGTTTCACATAGCATCAATTTAATTGCTGTGATGGAAAACAAAAGAATGTAAAAAAAAAATAGCAAATCCTTTATTTGTTTCATTTTACTGAATTATCCACAAGTTCCTTGTGAAAATGCTATAGAGGAATTTCTATTAAATTTAAATAATACGACATATTTGGAAGACTGGAAAAAACAGTAGACTTGTTCTCTCTGGGTGTTTATATAATTAATTCCAGAACACTTCTGCTTGAATATGAGAAATATATTAAAATAGCATTGGGTTTTGAGTAAAACAGTATCTTGTATTAATAAGCTAGCAAATAACATACGGTGTACCCATGGGTGGTCATTTTGTCTTTTTAACTATTTTTTAAAATGAACCTTAATGTTTGTACTCATTATTTTTGGCTGTTCCATTGTAAATCACTCTGGGCTCCATCAAAAGGAAAATTGGTATACAATTATTATCTTCACAACAATGTAAAATCACAGCTGCCAATTCCATAGCTAGTGTTGGCTTTCCTACATTGAGTTCTTCCCAAGAACTTAGGATATCATAATGTATCAAAGTAGCATATATATGGATCCAAGTAGATCCAAGTCTGTTGCAATTGAGAGATGGAAGTGCACAGATTTTCCAAATGCTGTCCAAGATGTTTTGATATAGCAATTATAACAATAATGTTATTATTATTAACAATCTAATATAAACTCAGAGACAAATTAATAATCTGCAAATGGACACAAATAAAAATGTACATTATGAAGAAAGATCATCTCTTTTCCTCTATAAATGCAATGCAATAATGATTTATTAGCTCCAAGAGAAAAATGGCAATAGTTAGGTTGTAATGTCCTTGGAGTTATTCAGTGTTTCTAATTAGGTGATGTATCACTGAAGCTTTCCAAAATAAATGTTTGCCACTTGTTATCTATTTGGATGAAGACCTTCACAATCAAGAAGTAGAAGTGAATTGCTTTAGATTGGCTTACAAAAAAAATAATAAAACACAAGACATCTCTTATATACTCCCATAAATGTCAACAGTTACAAAAGACTTTTTAATTTGTTTCATACTTTTGTTGGATAAACTTTTTGAAATAATGTATGATGTTGCTGGATCAAATTAGTTTCTCAGATAACAGCTGGAAAAGTGACTTATGGAAGGGTTGTATTAGAAAGAGTTCTTTTTATGATCTATTAAAGATAGAAAATAAGTATCATTGCTCATGAAAACAGTACAGGAAAAGAAAAACGTCAAGACATGAAAGGCTACTAGAAGGGGAAAAATGCTCAAAGAAGCCACATTCCATCCAAGTATAGGAACTGAATAAAATATTATTAAGTTAATAGTGATTAAAATCACTGTTAAATAAGTGCCTAATTTATAGGGGTGATCTGCCATTTTCATGTGCCAAGACCTATCTGTCGTGTACACCGTCTAATACAGAGAAACATAGAATTGTGCATAAAATCCTTTCTTCTGAAAGAGATAAAAAAATTGTTTTGGGGACATCTCTGTGATCTTGAAATTCTGATTCTAGATTTTGCCCTTTTGTTTTCCATCATCTATTCACATCGTGAATGAGTTTAATATGACTGACAGTGCTGGGAGGCAATTTTACCCAATCAAATAGTTGTAGGCTGTGCTGGGGGTTTGCTTTCCTCATAGCTAGATAAGCCAATTTTCCCTAAACCAATCAGCATTCCTCATTTCAGCTAACCAGTAAGAGAATGCAAAGAAAACTGTTTAACCTTACCCTTCCTTCGAACCATCACAATTCTCCTAATAAATCTCAAACCTACCCTATGCATAACTTGCTCATAACTTCTCTATCATCATCATCAGGAGGATCAGGGATATATTTCTACGATGAGAAGCTATATAAAGGAAGACCACTTGTAAAAAAAGAAAATACCCAAATGCATCATCTGTTTGTTGCATATAAAAAATTTCAAGAGTGAAGTGATAATATATCAACAAATAGTAAATATCAACAAATGTATACTGCTGGCAGTATAAATAATATAGATAGAAGTAGGATGGTGAATTTCTACAAGAATTGGCGAGAATGAACCCAGGAGCTGGAGGGAGAGAAGGATCACTTGCAAAGCTACAGTATTTCAAAGGAATATGAGCTTTTTTCAGATTCAAATAAACCCCAACAGACTGAGAAAAAATAAAATTGGCTCTCAAAGCCAGGCAACATCATTTGATCGGTTCCAAATTGCTTCAAAACCTTCATGCACAGAAATCTGATATGGTTGCTGTTAGGTCAAGATGTTACTTTGCTGTTCTCACTGTCACAACTTTGAAGGCTCCCGGAGACATTGGGCCCAGTCCAATATAGGAACTAAGTAGAGTCATGATATCCTACCATACCAAAAGAGAACTTTGCCTTAGGTAATAAAAAGATGTAGTTTTTGAGGTACCAGTGCAGACTGGGGTTTATGTTCTATTTATGCAGCTGGTGGTGGACATCACAGTCTACCCCACTGCCCCCTGTGTTTGAAAGACAAACTACTAAGCAGCAGATATCAGCTTACCAAAGTCTTACCATCTCCCTGTACAGAAAAAAGCCCTTGTAAGCTACAACCCACAAAGTTGTAGCTAGATCTCTTTATTCATAGGTCTACCTTATGGACTCAGGTAGTCTTTCATCTAACACTTACCTGCTAATCACTCCAAAGCCTGCATGCTGTCTTTTAGAAATTATTCAACTTGCTGGAATTTATGAATAACAACCATTTTTTGAATTTAAGGAGTTTGCTTGCTGGTCTTGTTTATTCCCTGAAAGCATTGCTCCCCTCATATTTGAATACTCTGTTCATATGGTTTAGTTTTTCTTTGGAAAATCTGTTGGCTTTAGTGCAATTCAGTTGCCCAACTTTTTATTCAAGCTCAGCTGCTTGTTGTTTTCTTGACAGTATGAAACAGTGATGGGTCTTCCCAGATTAGTCTTGTTAAATGTCTTTTGCAGACATTATTTCAGGCCCAGCCATGACCCCACACCCACTTGTGGCAGTTGCAACTCTTGCCAGATACTAAGAGCAGAACTTCCCCAGATTCCTCTCTATTATCTGCTCTATTTTGAGAAGAATTCAGCAGTTTCCTCTGGTGTCTGACATCAAGCAGAAACACGGCCAGGAAATGATGTGCCTTCTATACATTCTGGTCCTGGAGTGGGAGGGAAGGTTGTATGAAAAGAGGTTACTGTTAAAAGATCTATTCAGTGTAGCACCCATGGCTTTCTGTATGCCATGTCCTACAAGTAATAGGTAAAGTATACTTTAAATGTTCCTGTAAAATGAATAGAAGCAATATGGATATTTACCTCCTTTCTAATACTCAGTTCTCTGTGATGACAAAGAAGAGATCAGAGTGGAAAAAACAAACTGAAACAAAGGAGAAAGCAGCATAATTCTGTGTTTTGCTTTTCCTCAAAATCCATTGTCTTCTTTGAATGTTGATCCCTTCTCACTTAAAAACAATATGGAATTGATGGATGGGCATAGTGAGGCTAGCCTTTCTTATGCATAGTAGCTCTCAGTTTTTAAAACCATGCTGAATGAGTTTGTGGCTTTCTGATAAATAAAATCATTTTTATTCACTCTGGGCTTTATGTTAATTTGGTAGAGCCCAAGGGATGAGTGAGACAGCCTCTTATTATGTAATTTATATTTCTTTTGCACAAGTATATGAGTTCTCTATAATTTGAATGCTGCTATCTGTAGGCTAGACCCACATTTCTTTTCCCTTTCAAGGAGTTTGACAGGATGTAACCAGCTAACTCTGAGAGGTAATCTATGCAAGTTTTTTGTTTTGTTTTGTTTTTGAGAAAGATAGTAATTCTGCTTTGTTTGAAGGAGGTAAGTAATCTCTTTCTTAAAAAAGGTCATTCCTTAAGCCAGCTGTGTTTGCCTACTCTCCAACTCTATCCTTTGGAGCAAGTTTGTTATGAAGGTATTGGGAATCAGTTACAGAGGATCACAGAGGAAACAAATTACCTACATGTTTTTCAGTCAGGATTCAAACTAAATCAAGGGACAGAAACAGAATTTGTTACTCGGGTAGCTGACTTAGATTGGGGAATACATTGTTTGATCCTGTGAGACCTCTCAATAGGAGTATCCTTCTGGATCACCTACAAGGGTTGGAAGTAGTGAGCACTGTTTTACAATGATTCTGTTCTTCAGTCAGTGGTTCCTTATTCATATTCAGTTTTTGAGTTCATGAGAGGCCTGCACAGAGCCTGACAGGGCTCAGAACTCTTTCTCATGTTGTTTTAACCTCTGTGTGAAACCACTGGGAGAGATCATCTATCAGTTCAAGGTGATATGTTATTAGTATTACTAGATTGATGGCACTTAATTATACGTTGCTACCTTGGGCCAAACCAGCGATACTCTGGAAGTTCAGAACTGGTGTCTGGAGGTTATAAGCATCTTAATATGACAAAACCATTTCAAATTAAATCATATCAAAACAGAGTTGCTTGTTTTCAGTAAGCATCCAGTAACATTGGATTATGTGCTAGATGACACTCTTTCTCTGCGGTGGCCCTCATTGTATGGAACTGTCTTCTCTTTTCATGAAACTATACTTTGATACCTTTGAGAACCTTGGCTCCCGGTGGTCCCAGTGGTATTATTCACCCTTTGTATTTCACTTTTGGATTTTATAATTACATATTGTTCTTTCATATATGGCTGTATGTGTGTGCCTATAGACCTCAGGGATTGGGCAGATTATAAGAATTGAAAATATTATACAAAAATCAGGGGAAAATGATTCAAAAAAGAAATAGCAATAAGGAACAAGATAGAGCATGTATCAGATGCTCCAACATCAACATGGGTCAGTATTCCAATGGGATGTAACACCTGCATAGACTCAGACTTTGCCTACATAAATACATTTGCAGCTCCACAAAGGTCAGAAAGTCAGGATGTAAAGAAAATGGCTGAGAGAAGTTTGAGCAACAGTGGAAACCTACATTCTGAACCCAGTCTGGAATTTTTTTCTCCATATCATGCAATTTTGTTTTCATTCTTCATTTAAAAAAAAACTGGTGATGGTTTTAATTTGAAGTTTGCTCCATGTATTCCTTTGTTACTGAGACATACCAGGCTTGACGGTGTCAGTGCTTAATTAGCTCTTAAACAATACTTATTTTCCACGCATTACAGACATGTAATGTGAACATTATGGAATCTGTGATTTTTATCATGGTTATGATTTTCCACTGGCCCTGGTTATTTTAATCTCTGCGTTTCATTCACTGCCAGGCTATAACCCAAGAACTGCAGAGGATTCAGGAAATGGGACAAGAAGTTATTCCATAACTCTGTAATACTCCTCCATAACTCATCACTAACAAGTTGCAGCTTGACCTGTGTTCTGTAAAACAAAATGAAAAGTTGGATCAGACAATGAATATTTAATAAGATATTGCTATTAAAAAATCCATCATCAAACCATAGCTGAAGTAATTATGCGTTTATTCTAGCAAGTAGCACAAGCATATCCAATAAAGGAGACTAGATCATCACAAGCATATCCACCTGCTTAGATCAAAGTTATGCAACTAAACGAGAAACTAATAAGCTCATACTTTTAATATATCTGACTTAGTAATGTATTTTGTTTTGATATAATGAATGGAAGTTGAACTAAGCTACCTACAAAAATTCATTTGTAGACAACAGGTAGCCACAAGTTAGATTTCAAACAATAATCTAGATTTTTTAGATTCATTTGTAAGGCTAACTTTTAAAGATAACTTGACATTAAAATTGAAAAAATCTGGTAGTACAGTAATAGGGCTGCTTGGGAGGTTAGAATGCGAATGAACTGAAACAGTAGAATTATCTGCCAGGTTTTCTTGGCTTTAATCCCCTATTGAGTCAAATACTAGGGAACAGAGGAATATCTGTTTCTTTCTTGGGCTTTTAAAAAATGGCAGATATTGTAAGGATAAACCAATGGTTTGTAATGTATTCCTGCAAACATTTTGTATGTTTGATGCCCCCTTTTAATAGTCTTTCCCTGGCAAAAGTAAAATATGACTAATTATAGAACTTACTTTGTACTAGGGGTAGAGAGCTGAGGGCAATGTGGTTGGAAACAAGACATTTCATTTCTTTTTTGGATGGGATTTGGATGTTAGATAATACCCTGAACAGAATTCTACAGGAGCCATATGGACTCCAAGGAGTCTGTGGAGCTTGTGAACTAGTCCCATTGTATTAACTGACTGAGAAATTTCTGTAAGGAGAAACAGAGGCTTCTTTTTCTGTTTTCCCCCTTAGTTTGGCTTTTTCAGAAGAAAAGTAAATAAGGCAGTTTTAGATTTGTAATTGTTTTATATTAACTAATGTTTGTGATCTTGTCATATACTCACCTACATTTTTTGTTTTAGTGGAATCTTTGTTATTGTTCTTTAAGCCCAGTGATAAATGAAATGAAAAATGTTATAGGTCTCATTTCAGAAAGGTGTTTTTTCTTTACTTATGGCTGTTACTTAGTATAATTATGAACATCTATCATCCAGAAAATGCTTAGAATTTTTTTCTCCAGGCGTGCCTTTAATTCTTTTTTGAGCTTATATTCGGTTTTCATTTCAATTTGTGGATATTTGTGCTGAACCATCCTATAAGTGGAGCTAGATTTTTAGAAATAAAACCTGCCTTTAAATTAAAGCTTTAAATTTAAGTGTTGCACTGCCATACTATATCCAGTTTCAAAGATTTTAACAACATGATGCAGTTTTTGTGTACATTTAATAGAGAACTAATAGTTTCCATGTTGATTAAAATCTACCCTTGAAAACTTTCTCTAATAGCTACTAGGCAGAAAAATAATCGTTATGGTAATCAATAGTAATGGTTATGTTGTAACACAAATGTTTGAAAGCATACCAAAAATATTTTATGAGTTTGTTTTAAAATGTATATTAAACAGTGGAAACAATTTTTGCATACAAATTTCATACAAAAACATATTGAGTCTTACTAATGTAAAAGAAACTTTCAAAAGTCAGAACTGTATCTTCTCTTCTTTAGTTGAATAAAATATTTCACTGGTTTATCAGTGATAATTTAACAGAAATAGGCCTTTCATCTATTCACTTCACTAACAAATCCCACCAAATTGAAATATGCACATTGCCCTTATAATTTTGCTATATAACTTTTTTTTATCTTGGTGTGTCTGTTCAGTAAAACCTATAGTAAAACCTATTGTACCCTGCATTACACTGATGGTCTCATTTATAGGCAGGTAACCAGACGGCTACTGTAATTGCATTGTGTTCAATGAGAGATTTCAACTTGTCTCAAGAAACATGCCAGTTGGCAATTAGAGATGTTGGGGGTCTCGAAGTGCTGATTAATTTGCTTGATACTGAAGAAATCAAATGTAAGGTGAGTTAGTTACATAGCAGTAATTTTTTTTAGGATTCCAGTAGCTTTCACACAGGGTGTTCATTTTGACTTCCAAATCCTTCTGTTTCTTTTAAATAGCTCTGCAACTATCACTCATCTTGTAACGCTGTGTATTTTAATTGAAGCCTCATAATGAGTCTTAACATTTAAGTCACTGGGGAAATTTAAGGAATTAAAACAATTAAGAACTTATGCATGAATTACAGCGCAATTTGGAGAATCCTTCTGGCTTCCATGTACAGGGACAAAGGAAATCAAGATTTCTTCGGTTATTTCCTTTTTGCATCCTCACATGAATTCTCTTTAGAGGCTTTTGCCATCATGTCTAAGAAGCAAAAGAATTTGCTTCTTCAGCTTCGTCACCACTTGCAGTCATCCACATCACACTCATGATTGATAATAGCAATTTTCTATTTGACAGCATGATAATACCTTCTTATTCCATGAGTGAAACAATCATCCTTAGGAGTACTTAAGTTTTAAAGTAATATATTACACTTTAAATCAGTACCATCCCAGCTTAGCTTCAAGGTGTATGAAATCTGTAATGTTTTGTTACCTATTATCTTAGAGGCAAGGACAGCTGAGAAGGAAGATTATACGAGTGCTTGTGCAATGGGGCCACTTCCAATAATCTGCTCATTAAAAAGCCCCTGCCACAGCTACTTCCCTTATAGATTTTGCCCTTTTCACTACTATTATGTTCTTTATGTGCTTGTCACTTTTCCTTATCCTTCCCTTTGGCACCAACTTTTCTCCAGCTTTCTAGAAGATAGAGCAAAGAAGAGCAGACTCATTTTCAGAAAAGGGGATACTCTGGGGCTTATTTGTTATTTTGTTTTCATTTGTCTCTTATAATCACTGTTCCACTCTCCTCTGACCCATGTGGTTAGTTCAATTAGTCAATTTCAGTTCTTTGGTAGTATAACCTCTAGCCAATTTTACAGTCCCAACAGACCCTGTGTCCTCTTTTCTGTTACTATTTCTGCGCTGGCATCTTTCCGTATTTTATTTTATTTGCTCTTATTTTAAACTTGGGAGATGATCTAAAGAGGTAGGAGGAGTAGACAAAGATAAGCCACAGATGAGAGACAAAGTCCCCAGTCAGAACCTCAGCTTTCCTGCTGAAGTGACCCATTCGATGAATATTTTCTCTGCTGACTGGTGAAATTCTAAAGGGGAAAGTAACAAAACCAGAGAAGAAAATAATCACCCTGCCTACAATGAATAGCACAATCCCCAGTCAGAATACCACCATTTGATAATGACTCAGAACAGATGTTGTAGAAGCAGAATATGAATTGGCAGTGCTGCCACTGTTTGAGTCCTGGATGGGTGGAAAGTAATAGAGGAAGACCCTTTGCCTTCTGTTTTTTCATTCTGTAATCAAACTGTATGGAAGAAGGAAAGGCATGTAGCATCTCCTGTGGCATGAAAATCCTCATAGTACAGGTAGTCCTCGACTTACAACAGTTCATTTAGTGACCTTTCTAGGTTACCATGGCATTGAAAAAAGTGACTCATGACCATTTTTCACAGTTATGACCTTTGTGGTGTTCCCATGATCATGATCAATGCTTGGCAACTGGTTCATATTTATGACAGTTGCTGTGTCCCAAGATCCTGAGATTACCTTTTGCAACCTTTTGACAAGCAAAGTTAATGGGGAAGCCAGATTCACTTAACAATCGGGTTACTAACTTATCAACTGCAGTGATTCACTTAACAACTGTGACAAGAAAGGTAGTAAAATAAGGAAAAACTCACTTAACAAATGTCTCACTTAGCAACAGAAGTTTTGGACTCAATTATGATCATAAGTAGAAGACCACCTACATAGAAAACTTTCCAGTATAAAAAAAGCAATCAATAACAATGCATTTTTGTTCCATTAGATTGGTTCATTAAAAATCCTGAAGGAAATTAGTCAAAATGCTCAGATAAGACGTACGATTGCTGATCTTGGAGGATTGCAGATCATGGTTAATATACTTGATTCTCTAGATCAAGATTTGAAGTGTTTGGCTGCTGAAACAATAGCTAATGTAGCTAGGTTCAAACGAGCCCGAAGAACAGTCCGTCAGCATGGTGGAATCAAGAGACTGGTAAGTTGCTTATATACTCATATAAGTTTTAATATCAGAATTTCATTCTAATCATGTCTTTTTTTCCTCTAACAGTAATGGGGAACTAAATGTATATCAATGTAGTCAAATAATTTCCTTTTTTCATGTGACAGAAAGATTACTCTGCTTTTTTTTTAATGTCACTATGGGGCATTGCATGCCAAAACAACTAAACTCAGGGACAGTTTTTTCTCTAGTGCCTTCACTCTGCTGAACATCTAATTCCACAGCACTGTCTTATGTCTAAAGATATTTAACCATGTGGTAGGGCTGTATTACTATCATCCTTCTCCTCTATTACCTTCTACTATTGGTATCTTATGATTATATTACTTTGTTGTTTATATGTACACTGAGATCTTATGCACCAGAGACAAATTCTTTGTGTGTCCAATCACACTTGGCCAATAAATAATTATTCTGTTCTGTTCTATTGTATTCTATTCTATTCCTGTTTCTATTTTTATTTTTGTCTATTTCTATTCTAATTCTACCTTATCCTACCCTACCCTATAGCAGACATTAGCAGAGCTGTGGTGGCGCAGTGATTAGAATGCAATATTGCAGGCTAATTCTGCTGACTGCCAGCAGTTCAATTCTGACTGGCTCAAGGTTGACTCAGCTTTCCATCCTTCCGAGGTAGATAAAATGAGGACCCAGATTGTTGGAGGCAATAGGTAGACTCTGTAAACCACTTAGAGAGGACTGTAAAGCATTGTGAAGCGGTATATAAGTCTAAATGTTATTGCTATGTGTAGCCTTCCTTTAAAAGAAAATGAACAATCCCCAGTCAGAACAACAATTATCTTTAAAATTAATAGTAGCATCTCTCTAAAATTCTTGCCATTTTGAAGTGGAATACAAACATAACCTCTAAAATAGACCAAAGATATTTTTTTAAAAAAAGCCCGCATCCCAAGAAAAACTATAAATTTCTAATCTTAATCCTTTGACCCATCCATAGTGTTTCTTTGCCTTCCCAAAATCTCATATGGGAACTCTGCTCTCCCCCTGCTCCACCAGAAGATTGCAGACTTTTTTTTTTACAATCAAAAGCTTATAGGCAATAAGAGCTAGAACTGGATAAGATATTTCCTTCTTTCATTTCTAGAACAAATGTTATAGGCATCTTTATGGTATCTTTCAGTGCCAGGATGCATATTTGATTAGTGTCCATCAGGATGTACCTGATCAATTTTATTGGATTATTGTTTCTTACCAGGTTGGGCTGTTAGACTGTTCTGCAAGCCTCAATCAGCTTCAGGGAAAAGAAATTGAAGTAGCACGTTGTGGTGCTTTGGCACTGTGGAGCTGCAGCAAAAGCGCTAGGAATAAAGAAGCAATCCGTAAAGCTGGAGGCATCCCTCTGCTGGCTCAGTTACTGAAGTCTCCTCATTCAAATATGTTAATACCTGTGGTAGGAACTTTGCAAGAGTGTGCCTCTGAGGTAAGCAATGTTGCTTCTGAAAATTCAGGTGTCTATCCTCCACAGGTCAAATAGAAAGCAAAAGTAGATAGTGCAACATTAAATTGCAACAATATTCTATCTATCCATTCATCTATATACTAATCAATCACAAAGTGATATAATTGACTACAACATAAAGTAGTTTCAGTGATTCCATGTAATTATATTCCATTATATTTAATTCTTTAAATTAATAGAAATTATGGTATTTACTTGAAAGGAATAGGAGTTGTCATTTCCGAATAATTACAAATAGAAATAACTGAAATTTGTGTGTGTGTGTGCGTGCGGAGGGTGGGGGGATATATAATCCCTCTCAGGTGACAAGCTGATCAGTCAATTCCTGTGACAACTAACAGATCCACACTTAGTTGATTAAAAAAAAAAAGTGGACCCTGCACTTGTGGGAAAACGTTAGGGAGAAAAAAAACCTCACTATCCCTAGGATATTGTCTCCAGATTTTGTAATCAATCCTTTTCTGACTGAGCAATAACAAAATATTTGTATACCAATATGGGTGTTAGTGGGAGATCAGTTAATTTTGAAATTGAATTGCCTTGTTTTATAACCTATTGATTGTATCAGGCTTTTTTTGGCCCAGTATTGCCTTTTTTTGAAGAGAGGTTTCTGACCAGTGTGTACAGATAGTCCTTGATTTACAACCGTTCATTTAGTGACTGTTCAAAGTTATAACAACACTGAAAAAAGTGACTTATGACCGTTTTTCACACTTATGAACATTGCAACATCCCCATAAACGTGATCAAAATTCAGATGCTTGGGAACTGGTTCATATTTATGACCTTTGCTGTGTCCCAGGGTCATGTGATCACCTTTTGCAATCTTCTGACAAGCAAAGTCAATGGGGAAGCCAGATTCACTTAATAACCAGGTTACTAGCTTATCAGCTGCAGTGATTCACTTAACAACTAGTGGAAGAAAGGCTGTAAAATGGGGCAAAAACACTTCACAAATGTCTCACTTTACAAAAGAAATTGTGGGCTCAATTGTGATCGTAAGTCGAGGACTACTTGTATTACACATTCTTATGCACAGTTATGCAGTAGGTAGACAGATGGACATATAAATTTCCTGATTGGTTTTGGCAGGAATTGTCATCCTTAACTCACAAGAAAAAGAGGCTTTGCAGTATAGAGGAATATTTGCTAGTTTTATAGTCTTCTACTAATTTTCATTGTTAGGAGGATAGCAAAGACAAAAAAAGAATTTAACTTTGCCCACATTGGTAATTTATTTTCTAAACGTTTTTTTCAAACCCTTTCTAATAGGTGTTTATTTGTATTTGTAGCCCAGCTACAGACTAGCAATAAAACAAGAGAAAATGATTGAAAATCTTGTGAAAAATCTGAACAGTGAAAAGGAAGAATTGCAAATGCATTGTGCCAGTGCAATCTTTAAGGTAAACCTTAATCTTCTCAGGCAAAAAAGGTTCTCTGTGAACTATTTCTCTTTAAAAAATAATGGGACAAACTGGATACCTATCTAGGGAAAAAAATGGTGGAACTTCTTCACCTGCTCTTTATCACAAAAACTGAAATAACTGAACAAGAGCCTAAATAATCTGTGCTTATGAGAAAATATTTACAAATGGGCTAGAGTGGGAAGGAGAAATAAAGAAATAGTAAGTAATTGAATTTGTAACATGCCAAATTTATCAATTTATTGATTTTTAAGATATTGTCAGTTATCTTGCACTGATGGCACAGTGATTAAAGTGCAGTATTGCAGGTAAACTCTGCCCATTGCCTGGAATTCAATCCTGACAGGGCTTAAGGTTGACTCAGCCTTCTATTCTTCTGAGGTCGGTAAAATGAGGGCCCAGATTGTTGTGGACAATAATGCTTTTATTGCAAACCACACAGAGAGTGCTGTAAAGTGCTATGGGCAGTGATGGGATTCAGCTAGTTCGCACCACTTCGACAGAACTGGTAGTAATTTTTTATTGCCCAGGCCCAGAATGGACTTCCAGAAGCGGCATCCACACAGAGAACTGGTTGTTCATATATTTGAATCCCACCACTGACTCTAGGGTAGTATATAAGTCTAAATGCTATTGCTATTTACTGTACAATAGTTACAAATCCTCTAGAATAAGCAAAGCCTTATATTTAAAAAGTTCCTGTTGGGCTACAGTCTTACTATTCTTTGGCCCGTGTTCTAAGAGTGCTTAATTTGTCAGGATCCTCCCCATGAAGTTGCATACAGGACTCTGAATCTGCAATGGAAAATGCAGTCTTGAATAACTTTGTTTATCTATCAGCTCTGATGTGTCCAAATTTGACACCATGAAACTTTCAAAGGAAAATGATAATAAAAGCTTTAGATCAAAAAAAACACTAGCCCTTTAACTTGGATAGTATTAACTCCAAACCCACCCCCACAAATTAATAATGTAAAGAGGATGGTGAATTCTCTATTGCTATGTCATTCTTTAGTTAGCAGAATTCTGGAATATTGGTCTAGTTAGCATTGCTTTGTAAATAGCTTGCCATGTTTTTCCCCCCTACTTATCTCCCTTCATATGCTTGCTTTATTTAGGAAATAAATATGGCTGCCCATCTACCTATAAGAAAATTGGGGTATTGAACAAAAATTAGAGAAATTTTTAAATGTATATTTTATTATTTTTTTACAGTAACAATCTTTAGTATTAGTAAGCAACACGTTGTCTGGGTTTATATGTTTGACAATAATAGTACAACCTGCCTCCAGAAGCGGTGAATGCTCCAACACTGGAGGTTTTTAAGAAGAGATTGGACAGCCATTTGTCCGAAATGGTATAGGGTTTCCTGCCTGAGCAGGGGGTTGGACTAGATGACCTCCAAGGTCCCTTCCAACTTTACTATTATTATTATTATTATTTTCCATTCCTACTCTTTATTCCATTTTTCTAACCATTTATAAAAAATTTCCCATGTTTGAAAGTATTCTGAATCTTGCTTCCCCTTCATTTTCAATTTGAGCCTATCCATTTCTGCACAATTCAAAATTTTCTTAATTATGTCTTCTTCAGATGGTATTTCTTCATTTTTCCAGTATTGAGCAAATGTAATTCTCGCTGCTGTTAATATATGTAATATTAAGTATACACATTTTTATTATAATTTTCTGAGATTGCTAGTCTTGCAGGTGGTAGATACCATCTATAGAACATTTTATATAAATTTTCTTTATAAGTAGCTTTCCTTGTTATTTTGTAGTTTCTTTCCCATAAGTTTTGCCATTTTTCTAACTCTACATTGTGTCCAAAGTTTTTTCCCCAAATTATCATTGTTTCTTTAACTTGTTCATGTTCCATCTTTAAATTTAACAGAAAGCTGTATAGTTTCTTAATCAATTTGTCATCTGATGACAATAGTATCTGGTCTAACGCTGTCTGGTCTTTGTAAAAACCACATATTTTTGTCTCTTTCTCATATCTCATTTGCATTTGCAGGTGTGGCTACCATGATAGCTCAGTGCCCTGTTCTTCCAATTCTTGTTTAGTTTGTAGTTTCCCATCAGTATTCAAAATATCTTTATAAGTCACAAGTTTCTCATAATTAATTAAGTTTGGGTGTACCAACGCCTTCATTGTTGAAACCCATCCTAATATTTTCATGTAAGTTCTTGATTTTACCTTTTCCCATTTCAAAAGCAGTGCATTTCTTTCATAGTGGTTTTGAAAGTATTTGTGAATTTTGTTCTTCCCATACCATAGGAAAGCATGCCATCCAAGTTGTAGGTCGTGTCCTTCTAGGTATAATAGTCTTTTATTTCTAAGAGTTATCCATTTTTTTAACCATGTTAGTGTGCTGTT
Source organism: Protobothrops mucrosquamatus (assembly GCF_001527695.2). Taxonomy (NCBI): domain Eukaryota; kingdom Metazoa; phylum Chordata; class Lepidosauria; order Squamata; family Viperidae; genus Protobothrops; species Protobothrops mucrosquamatus. The sequence goes on along the minus strand of NW_015386400.1, from coordinate 1,486,250 downwards.
TGATAGTACAAGATCCAGTCTGGTAGCCCAAAACCTCCATTTTCTTTTGCTTCTTGTAACATCTCCAGTCTGATTCTAGCTTTTTTCCCTTGCCAGATAAATTTCAATATTGATGACAAAAAAAATTGTCAGTTTTTATCGGTATTGTTTGAAATAGAGTAGTTTGGGTAAAATGTTCATTTTCACAGTCGCTATTCTTCCCAAGATTGATATTTGTAGATTTTTCCATTTTTCCAAGTCTAGTTTTATTTGTTTTAATAATTTTACATAATTATCTTCTTTTATTGTTACATACTCTGCTGTTGGATATATCCCCAAGTATTTAACTTTCTTAGCTACTTGAAGGTCTGTTTTTTTCTGATAAAAGTTTTTTTTATCTGTGAGGTTTTTAACTATAACTTTAGTCTTTTCTCTATTGATTTTCAGTCCTACTATTTCTCCAAATTCTTCAATCTTTGCTAATAATTTAGGACTTTTCTCTAACGGATCCTCCAATATAAATACCAGGTCATCTGCAAATGCTTGTACACCCTAGAGAGAATTTTAAACCATTAAAGCAAAAAAGACAATGCTGAGGCCCCAATGAAACTTACGTCCATAGATCAACCATACCATGTCAGCCTCATTAACATCCTGACTCCAGTGTCTGGAGGAAAAAACATTGTTTTTCTGAAGGCCAATAATGTTAGGCCATCCATATTTCTTGATTGAAACTGTATTTGCCAATGTTCATTTTGAGACTTCTCACTGGAGTGATGAAGAAATGGGCTTGAGATCTATTTATTTTAATAGGATTTTAAACCTATACTATTTGTTTGCATCTTTCTAATTTAATTTAGGAATCTAAATATTGCTTCTAGGATTTTAAATTTAGTCCATTTACCGGTAAATCATATTGCTATCTCTAAACAGAACATGGATTTAAAACGTGTTTTCAATGTCTCTTTGTATTTATATTTTCTTTTGTTCGTTTGTTTTTACATAGTGTGCTGAAGATCAAGAAACTCGTGACCTTGTTAGGCAACATGGAGGCCTGAAACCTCTTGCTACTTTAGTTGCTAATTCTGGAAATAAAGAACTTCTGGCAGCAGTGACTGGAGCAATCTGGAAATGTGCAATCAGCAAAGAAAATGTGACAAAGTACTTGCAATATTTGCTGTCTTGAAATATATGTATTGTAGTTAGCACCTCCTGCTTATAACCAGCCATAAGAATTTACAAACCATTAGGATTTTAAAATCATTAAGATTTAATAGTTATGTATAAGTAACATCAGGAATATTTAGGTGTTGTGTGTGCACTTTAGATGGGGTTCTGTCTAACTCCAGTTATCATACTGAAACTTAAAACTTGTTGAAATATTTATTGGAGAAGTTGGCAATCTAATAATATAAGTTTAAGCCAACATTTACTTTTCAAGAATACCTGTAGTTATCATCAACTGTATTCTCTATTTTAATGTCACCTAGATATATTGGAGTAAAAATTAGTTTTTGCCCTGTTGGGTAAGGATAGTGGGAAACACAGTCTAATCCATTTTACAGATCACTAAATTGAGGAAGGATATCCAAGAGCTATTGATATCTGCAAGCAGTGACAGGTCGGCCTTTTATGCATTTATGTGCAGTGTTGCGATAGAAATATGAAAGGGTGAAATTGGTGTCATGGCGCATGATGGACATTTTGTCAGTTTGGCATCATAATTGATAGGAACAGATGTGCCTGGAAGTTAGAGAATTACAATTTGTGATGTTAAAGCAAGCAGCAACCCTTGTAAAATAAGGCATATTAGAAGTAATGTCAAGATTTGGCTGAAATGGGTTTATGCATATATATATTGCCAGTTTCAATTCAAATGTTTATTAATCTTGAATTTTATGATTCCTAATTATAAGACACAGTCATGACTGAGAACTATAAAATTCTGGAAAATACAGAAAGTACAAAACTTCTACTAAATTTATTTATTTAAAAACGTCATTCCTATTGTAATATAGAATGATAATAGCTCATCTGCCTTTAAACCACCCAAAATATGAGACAGAATAATGAAATCCAAATTCTTTGAATTTAATTATAGTTGGAGTAAGTCTGTTGACAAATATATGTATATTTAGTCATGAAACTTTGATTTTTAGATTCCGAGAATACAAAGCCATAGAAGCTTTGGTTGGCTTGCTAACAGATCAGCCAGAAGAGGTTCTTGTAAATGTGGTAGGTGCCCTTGGTGAATGTTGTCAGGAACAAGCCAATCGGACCATTATCCGTAGATGTGGTGGAATCCCATCTCTTGTTGCCTTACTCACTGGAACCAATCAAGCTCTTCTTGTGAATGTGACTAAAGCTGTGGGGTCTTGTGCAACTGAACCAGAAAATATGGCGTAAGTTTTTCTGTTTAGTATATATTATATGCACATTGCCATATTTGTCATATTTGAAATTAGTGCTATGAAAGACACATCATAAATAAGAATTACATTTAGCAAATATTTAGTATGTTTGAAATAAAAGATTTCAACTAAATAATATTTGAAATATTTCAATAACTAAAATATTAAAATTAAATAAATCAAGCCTCACAATATTTTTGAGACTCTTTTTTCTGTATTCATTGGTGATTTTGTGATGGGCTGAATATGAAATTATCCTTGCTTTGACTATATTAGCAGAATGTGGTCAATGGAATTTTAAATCCTGATTTTTATTTAAATGGGAGCATTAAATGCCACAAGTTGTTTTGTAAACTCATGTTGTTTCAAAGTCTTTTCTAAAATGACATACTAATAAATAACTACTTCTGGTTTCAGAAACATTACTAGAATTTTAAGATTTTGTACAGTTTTTGGATCTTGAACTTTTATGTTAAATATGAATTAATATAGGAGTTAATAACTTGTAGTGTTAAGGTCACAAAGAGACCTTGATTTAATGTAGCTTTCAGTTAATTTCACAAGCTTTTTACAAGAGTGATTTCCAATATTGCTGGGAGTAATCTATCCCTCTTTTGGAGTCTTCTGTGTTTTGTGTGTGTGTATGAGAGAGAGAAAGAGGTGTGGTGTGGTGATGGAATTAAGAAGAATGAAGATACAATGACAAAAAATAGTTTTGTGTCCTTGCCTTAATAAAATCCTAAAACCTAAATTGGTCTCTATTTGGGAAGAGTGCCAATAATGATCTACTTTATATTCTGTATCATTTTATGATATTAATATGGGATCATTTCAGATATAGTGATATCAAGTCTCAGTTTTAAAAATACTGAGTAGATCGTATCATTTTTCAAAATTCTATATTCAGAAGAATGGGATCATTTTGGTAGTACAGATTTCAAAATACTGCAAAACAATTTAGGAATAAATATATAGCAACTTCCAAAGTTTAAGTAGTTTAAGGCTGATAAGCATATGAATGATCCTATGCTTTTCTTCCGAGGCAGACATTACACTCATTTAGAACAATTTCATTTCTAAAGTTTGAGGTAGAAAGTTGGGTTTCTGGATGAGATTCCAGGATATTCTGAGTACAAACTGTACTCTTCACCAACAAATTGTCATTCCTTCTTTGATAATATCTGAATCCTAACACCTAAAAAACAAATTATATATTTCTTTCTAAGTGCTTTAGCACAAAATATGTTTTTCCTTCTGCCCATCTAAGCTTTAAAAAATCTTTTGCGTAGTTGACATTATAAGAGTTATCCTGAAGTATTTAAACATTTAATAGCTGTGCATGGAAACTAAACATTATCAAACCACATTTTCTTTTTTTCTTCTTCCCACATTGCACTCTTAAGTGTAAACGAAGTTATTGGTTTTTGACTGTTATAATGTAAAACTTAGATCTGAAATTTAAGCATTTCCTTTTGGGATAAATGTTTCATTAAAAGCTTCAAGTAATATTTTGCTTTATGTGGAAAAAGTCTTGACAAGGGCATGTAGTATAGTTCTTTGCTTCTGTACAAGCAAGATCAAATGAATATAGCCCTTGTTTCCTCCCATTATTTTATTTTGCCTCACTTGCTTCTCTTAGTGCAGTGATTTAATTTCCTTGAAAGCACCATTTGTTTTTTGTTTTTTTTAAATAAATTTTTATTGATTTTTCATTAAAAAACAAAAATATAAATCTTTTATCACAATGTTAACCAGAAAAAAAAAAATCAACACCAATCAATACATTCACGGACGTGTCCGGTGTCCCCCTCCCGCACCCCCCCTCTCACTTGCCTACACCTTCCTCCTCCTTATCTTACCACCACTCCTCCTTCCTCCCTCTTTCCTACTTCCCTTTCTCCCTCAACCATCCCGTCAGTGCAGTTGGGGTATCACCAGGCACCTCCTTAAAAAATCATACATATATATATATACATATAAATCTATAATACCAACCTAGCCCTTTCCCCCCTCCCCCCCCAGGACTTCCCAAAGCTAATCTAGGAAATAAATGCACAATCATCCACCATTTGTTTTCATGCTTTGGCTGTCACCCAGTGGTAAGATAGGGCAGAAATGTAAATATGGCATAGATGAATGAAGCAAGTAGAAAGTTATGCATAGAATTAATCATTATTATATCATATCTCATAAACAATGGTTAGTTTACATGTAATTTTTGTATTAACTCAACACTGGTAGAGTCATAAATTGGCAATGGAATCCAAATAAGATATTGTAGAGCAGGGCTTTTCAAACTTTTCACCCATTGTACCACTTTTAGGATATGGCAATATCCGAGTACCACCAGTCAACTAGCAAGGTGTCAAAAACTTGACCCCCCAAAAAAAGGAAAAAAGTGATAAAGTACAGGTAGTCCTCGACTTACAACAGTTCGCTTAGTGACTGTTCGAAGTTACAATGGCACTGAAAAAAGTGCCCCCCAAGCCACAGCCGAGCAAGACACCTGCCTGCCCACCCAGCGGCGCTCTTCCTCCTGTCTGAGGTTTCCATTGTTGTGAGCATTTCTGTTGAGGATTGGCAGTGGAGGTGGAGTGAGGGGGGTGTTTGGCTTTTATTCCCCCCATCTGCTGGGTGGTTGCAGCAGGTTTTGGTCACTTCAAATGACCCTGGGACACTGTGACCATCATAAATATGAATCAGTTGCCAAGCATCTGAATGTAAATCACAAGACCCTGGAGATGCTGCAACATCCGGCGCTTCTTCTGAGCTTAGCAGAAGTGCCAGGATCAGTACCGAGCTCCAGCTGTAGCCTGGCATTGATCCTGGTGCTTCCACTGAGCCCTGACAGCCCTGCAGCTCCAGCCATCTCTCGCTCAGACTTGTGCGGTGCTGCCACCGGTTCAGCTCATTCCCCTCCCCGGCTACCACTTTTCTAGGATGTTCGCGTACCACTTGCCAGGTGGTACCCGTACCACTGGTTGAAAAGCCCTGTTGTAGAGCATTAATAATAATAATATACTGCTTGGAGGCTATTGCTTTTGTCTCCAGTTTTATACTAGAATAGACAACCCATGACCTGCTTGGTCATCATTTCAGAAATATTTTCTTACCCAGTTCCTCAATATCTTCTACTATACTGCCTTCACTGAAAAAATTCTTAAAGATTCTGAAAGATATTCAGAGATGTATCTACCTTGAAAATAGCTCATGTTTAACTGTATAGGAGAGTCATACTACAGAAGTTGTCTACAGGACTTTTAATGATATTTTGAATTACATCATAAAATGCTTATAAGTTTTATGTCATTACATGTTTTATAAAATTTGCAAAATTACAATTCTTTTTGGGTCATGGCTTCCAGATTTTGGATGCATTCTGTAAGTCCATTTGAGGTACCTTGGTCAAAAAGGTTTTGCCCCATGATGTACTGTTTGCCCAGTTAAAAGTTATAGGCATAAGAATTTTACTAGTAAATAAAATGAATATCAAAGCATAATGGTGAATTGTGATCTGAAAGATATCACTTTATTTAAGCAAAAGGAAAGGAACCGTTGATCATTTGAGTGGAATCAAATGAATCTTGAGTTAAGGTATGCATCACTCCTTAGTTTATTTTATTCTTCCAATTTGATTCTCCAATGCAGGAACATTGCTGAATGCTATCACCATCAACCCCTAATGATAGCTGGAACTTTGAGGAAAAGATACAGCAAAGAACATACAAAGGAGAACAATCAAACATACTTCTAAGTATAGTTTGTGTCATCAAGAGTGATTGAGTTAGCTTTGTTTAGCATGTTCTCAGAGGTCCTATTCCAGATTCTCTCTCATGCTGAGATGTAGCAAATGGTTATCAAGGTGTAGGCCTTCCTGGTGGTATTCCTTCAGTTTGAAATGGCTTTTCAAAGGGTGTGTCTAGCTGTTCATTATTCTTCTGGTTGAAGGCAAATATATTTTATTTCATGCTGCTAATATATGATTTATGTTTTATTACTGTACTGACACAAAGGGTATTTTTTTTATAATAAGTCTGTGTCTAGGTATGTTGTGTTAACATATGGCAAACTTTTACTATTTTTTTAAATGTAATTTTAAAATGCTCTACTTTATCTGAAGAAAACTTTGTTTTGAACAATAATGCTACAATAATAATAACAATTATTTGGCTTAGACAAATGTACTACAACAGCAATAAATCGGTAAAATCACAAACAATAATGGAATTGAAATACTGAATGGCCAAATTATCAGGATTTAGATGAAGGCCTCAAGTATCTGGTATTTTACAGTTGGATAACACCAAGCATGGATAAATTAAAAATGTGATTAGTAAAGATTATACCCAAAGACTAAGAAAAGTGCTAAAGAAAAAAATGAATGGTGGAAACACCATCAAAGTAATCAATACTTGGAATCATTAATTGAGGACAAGCTGAATTGGACAGTTTGAACCACAAAACAAGAAAGCTAATGATTATTCATTATGCATTACATCGGTGTAGTTATATTGATTGATATGAACAGTGTCGTGGTCCAGTGCGGGCCACGGAAATGGCTGGCCAGTGTGCGCATGTGTGGGTGCGCATTTCCCCCCACTCATGCTAGCGCCCGCAGTCCTGTTTGCATCTGCACGGATGCTAGTGCGGGGCGGGTGTCCGCAGTCCATTTGCACATGTGCCACTAGCCTGGGCGGTTTGTGTGACCCATTTGCACATGCGCAAACAGGCTGCTAGCCGCCGTGGGGTGCATGGCTGCTCATGCATGCGCACGTTGCCAGCGCATGCCACATGCACGAACGGGGCTGCCAGTGCCGTGCCAGTGTGCATGGCCCCGTGTGCACAAATGCGCGCATGCACACCAGTTTGGAAGTGCTCTCCTTCCCTCCGATCCTCGAGCCCGGAAAGGTCGGAGACCTCTGGCCTAGTGGTCAAGATTCCCATTTGAAAGGTTGAAAGTTCAATTCTAGGTAGTGGCAGATGTTTCTTTCCAGGGGTACAAAGAAAAAAAGATATCTGCTACTAACTCCACATGGCATTAAGAAGGTCATCTGGCCAGTAAACCTCAGCTCCATCCAGTCTCTTCAACTCTATCTCAAATTAAGGGTTTTAAAAAGGGAGTTACTGTATATTAATTGATATATCTGCCCTACAGAAATGGAGGCCAGAGATTTACTTCAAGTTAAACAATCTGTCAAGAAGAAACACATGTATTGGCTTTTACATAAAAACAGCCTAGAACAAACATTGATGCAAGTTAAAAATTGGAATTTACTGAATGTCCAAAATATTCACAAAATATGAATATCAAAATAAAGTAATAAAACCACAAATAGAATGCTGGTAAGGAAAAGTATTATTTGATCAATTTCTAAAAAAGAATAAAGGGAAAGAAGATAAAGATAAAACTTGGTAATAGTTTACAACTGCAACATAAAAAAAAAGAAACCAAAGACTTGATTTTGGCTGTTCGAGCTATTCAAACTAATGCAATCAAGGCCAGAATTGAAAAATCATCAAACAATTCAAGGTACAGATTCTACAAAGAAACAAGAAGAAACATTGGATTATTTGTTCAGGTCATGCAAGAGGATCACAGGATCTGATTATAAACAACAATATAACACAATCACCAAAATGTACTGACACATCTATAAATATTATGTTCCAGTAATGAAAAATTGGTGTAAACATAGAATTGAAAAAGTATTTGGAAATGTGCAAGTTAAAATATTGTGGGATTTTCTAATACAAACTGATAAAGTCTTGAGTCATAACACTGGATTTAATTGTAGCTGAAAAGAAAAAAATGTGGGTAATTGATGTGGCCATACTGGAAGATAGTAGACTAGAACAGGGGTCCCCAACCCCCAGTCTGTGGACCAGTACCGGGCCACAGCATGCCAGCAACCGGTCCGCACAAACAAGGAAAGCCCCATCGTCAGGATGTAGGCAGCACACAAAACCACGCCCCCTCCGGTCTGCAGAAAAACTTCTCTCCATGTAACCGGTCCCTGCTGCCCAAAAGGTTGGGGACCTCTGGACTAGAAAATAGAGTGGAACATCACAAAGTATTAACATCTGAAAATCAAAATTGAAATATTTTGGCATAAATTGGCTATGGTTGCTCCAGTGAATCACCTGATTAGCTGCACAGACTGACTACAAGCAACAGCATGACAAAATAGAACAGTGCATTGAAAGATCTGTAAGAAATGCCATTTGCCTGCAAGCAAGAACTGATGGGACCATAAAATAGAAAAGTCATAGAAAATGAAGAAGCTAAATTGCTATGGGACTTTAGAATTCAAACAGACAGCACCTGCCACATAACACCCAGACTTAACAATTGTTGATAAGAAAGATAAAAAAGTATGGTTATTGGATGTGGCATTACCTGGAGATAAACAGAATTGAAGACAAAGAAAGGTAGACCCAATAGTAATAAGCGCCTTGGGTACAATCCCAAAGCAACTGGAGCACCACTTGAACCTATCGACATTGACTAATTTGCTATCAATCAATTGCAAAAGGCAGCTTTACCAGGAACAGCTTACATCCTGTGATGATACCTCTAACTCCAAACATCCAGATCTCCCTATCCCAGTTCTGGGAAAGGACTTGATAGGTAGACAAAAATGCCAAATCCAGTCTGAACATCTGGCTGACTGCAATGAATCAATAATAATTCACATAACATGGTATGCAATAAACAATCCATGACAGGGTTCAAACATTGCACTAAGCCAAATGAACTAATGCACATTCTTTCTTAATACAATATGTGAGTCAAGCCACCGCTTGTCACATTTTTTCTGAATTTATTAACTTTCCAGTATTAATTTAAGCAGGATTTAAGTGATGGAACTATATTAAACATTTAGAAAGGACACTTCACAAAATACAGGTAGTCCTCAACTTACCACTACAATTGAGCCCAAAATTTATGTTGTTAAGTGAGACATTTGTTAAGTGAGTTTTGCCCCAGTTTAAAACTTTTCTTGTCACAGTTGTTAAGTGAATCACTGCAGTTGATAAGTTAGTAACCTGGTTGTTAAGTGAATTTGGCTTTCCAGTGACTTTGCTTGTCAGAAGGTTGCAAAAGGTGATCACATGACCCTGGGACACAGCAAAGGTCATACATATGAACCAGTTGCCAAGCATCTGAATTTTGATCACATGATCATGGGGAGGCTGCAAAGGTCATAACTATGATAAATGATCATAACTCACATTTTTCAGTGCTGTTATAACTTTGGATGGTCACTAAACGAACTGTTGTAAGTCAAGGACTACCTGTGTCCCCAAAGCCTGTTGCTCAAAATGCTAAGTGTCTCACATCAGTAGCTGGAATTATTTGTTATACATGCTCAAAAAATGCAAAGAGTTGGAAGCGGCCACAATGAGTCATTGGTAGGATGTGACAGCTCAATGCTTTGGGTTTAAAGAGGCGTATGATGACATTTTCCTCCAATAGTTTACACAATCCTATTAATTGGAATATTTCAGCAGAGTAACAACTTTATCTAAATGCCCAGTATGTGAAATACAGGCTTGAATCTGGTGACAAGATCTTTTGTTACACAGATACCTCAGGCTGATAATAGAGCACAGGCATGTTGTTACTAGTTTAACAGAATGCTCTTTTTGTTTTATAAAAGTGTATTATGCAACTCACCCAGCTTTCCCTGAAGTAGTTTTTTACAGAGACCTCTCCTAGCATTCCTAAAAAGCCTATTAGCCAAGCTGAATGAAAAATCTGGGAGATTTTGTACAAAGCATTTGATGAGTACCAGATCACCATAGTCTAGAGCAGGGGTCAGCAACCCATGGCCCCAGAGCCGCATGCGGCTCTTTCATCCCTCTGCTGCGGCTCCCAGTCCTCCGCCACCTAAAAAAAAACGTTCAATCAATCAATTCCAACTTCTCATAGAAAAAAAAAGATCTCGTGAAGTTGGAATTGATTGATTGAACTTTTTTTTAGTCCCACAAACAAAAGAAGTTTGTGGGACTGCCCACAAGCTTCTTTTGTTTGTAAGACTGCACACGGCAGTGGAGGAAGTGATGGAGGACCACGTCGGAGCTGGAAAGAAGGTGCTCTTTGGGTCCGATCAGGGGCGCGCAGGGGGGTGTTCTGCCAAACATCTTGTACGGAGCTGGGGAAATGGGCCGGGTGGGGGGAGCTGCCAATTCTGCTGCCATGAGGCTTGGTAGATCCCTGTCAGTGGCCATGATCCCCCAGCCAGCCAGCCACCATCGCCCGACCTACCCCTTACCTGGCCGGCCAGCTGGCACAAAACCTCACCGCTCTTCTCCTCGTTCTGATCCCCATTCTGCTCCATCCGAGTTGAAGAAAGCGGAGGCGCAGCAGTGGGATTGCTCTCAATAAGGCGGGCACACACGAGCGAGCAGTGCACCCGGCTTTTATTGTTTGAGAGCAATCTTGCTGCTGCACCTCCGCTTTCTTCAACTCGGATGGAGCTGAGGAGCCGCTGGGGGCCTCTTGAGTGGGAAGGACGAGCTTTGCTGCTGGGCCATGCCTGGGCTATGCCACTGCCTCCCAAACTCCACCTTTGCTGCTGGGGAAAGCTGCAGTGGCAGGGCGCTCCGCACAGGGGAGGTAGAAGGGAAAAGCGGCGGCAGGGCACGCTCCACGTGGGGGAGGTAGGAGGAAAAAGCAGCGGCAGGGCATGCTCTGCGGGGGAGGTAGAGGAAGTAAGCAGCAGCGGCAGGGTGCTCCGTGTGGGAGGGGGGTAAGCAGCAGCAGTGGTGGAGTGCTGGGGGAGGGAAGCAGCAGGGTTTGTGTCTCCTGGTGTTTTCTTTCTGTGGGAAAGGAGTCCAAATGGCTCTTTGAGTGTTTAAGGTTGCCAACCCCTGGTCTAGAGGCTGGTCTAGACTATGTAAAACATGTCCTTAGAAAAATTTCCCCAATGTATTTGTTTGAGAGTGTTTGTGTTTGTTTATTTATCCTGCACAATCACATTATAAAATTTTTAAAGATTTTATGTTGTATTTTATTTAACTTCAAACCACTCTTTCAGTAAGTCTTATGAACTAAAATTTAAGATTTGCTAAACCAACCAGATGTAGATTGACTCTCAGATTTACAATACTATTTATCAAAGCAGTTTGTAACTTTTTGTTTAAGTTTACAAGAGTTGAACTGTGGTTTTCCAAAAGATGAGATTGTGCTTTGTAAGACTTGAAACCTGTAATCTTACCAGGGAGCACAATATATATATTCAGTATAACAGTGTTTACATTTGTGTATGTGGTCTCAATTGGCAGGAGATGCAGTCAGACTTCTTTAGAGTCCTGGCATATACTGGTGTAACAAAAAGGATGATAGCTATAAGAAACAGATGTTGAGTGTGTGCATGTGTCTTTGAGAAAGTCTGAGGCTTGTTTACCCTGGAAATATTCAATATCAAATTATTAAAGCACAAAACTGGCTTGCTGTAGATTCACTTAGAACTGTTGCTTTGGCAGTAAAACAAATGTAACCCTGCAATCCATTTTTTTAAAATGAGCTCATGTATTAGTTTAGAAAGCAATTGCATAACTAACAATCAGGGTCTAGCAGACATATTCCAGTGTCAATTGCAAAAGTAATCATTGTGACCCAAGATTGTTTTACATATACAGTATTTTAGGAAACCATTAGTGTTTTGTAGAATGACTGGCCTCCATATCTACTGTTCAAAAAGTTTGTTTTTTATGTTTTCTGTTCTTGTTTAATGGTTTTTCTTGTTTGCAAAGTATGGATGGGAAAACCCAGGAGAGTTATAATTCTGAGGTTATAGTGAATCTCTCTTGAAGAATGATGATTATACTATTGATGGTTCTTTGGAAGTTGGAAACAACTTCACCCAGGTGGGGATGATAGAAAAGTAGTGGAAAGTAATCAAAGCTAGTCTTAATGGGACTAACACAAAGGGAACTCAAATTAATTATGGTGAATAATGTTCTAGGAGCTCAAACATGTACATATGATTAAGGAATCATTCTAGCTCTTTAGGAAAAGCAAACATAGCTATGAATTCAGGTTATACAATTAGATCAAATGAAACCAGCAGAAAGATAGATCCTTTACAGCAGGCATGTCAAACTCGCGACATCACATGACATTGCACGACGTATCAGAGCTTTTTCGCCATTGCCGGCAATCGGGTGGGTGCGGCTCCGGTATGATGAAACCGGCCGGCAGTTTGACACCCCTGCTTTACAGTCAAATTACTGGTAGTTCTCCCTTAATTGATTTGGTGACAGTTCAAAATTATAGTGATGATGAACAAAGGGACTTATGATCCTTGTCTAAAGTTATGACCATTGCAGGGTTCCTGCAGTCACATGATTGCAACCTGGGCACTTGGCAACCTGTTTGCACTTAGGACTGGTTGCTATGCACCTCATGATCATGTAATCATAATTTGCACTCTTTCCTGCGAGTTTCCGTAGAAAATCAGTAAGGAAGCTGGCAGGGTTACAAGCCACTATCACCTGCTAACTTTTAGAGGGCATTCTTGACTCTGTTCAATATTACAATCCAAACTTCAAGATTCCATCTAAAGATTTTTTTCCCTTTCCTTTCCTTTCCTTTCTTCTTTTTTTCTGGTTCCTAGAAAATATTCTTTAAAAATTTGGTCTATGACATAAATAAATGAAAATGAATAAGCTTTCCTCCTAGTCAAACAACAATGAGCCAAGGAGTTTAGCAAAGACAAGGTCAGTTAGCAGTTCAAGAGTCAGCTGAGGTAGCAAAACTGTTCCATACTCCAGAGTGCAAAGATTGGGTCTGCATCCAAATAATCAGGCTAGAAAATGAGTCAATGTTTCTGGCAACTGGTCATAAGAGCATCAAGGTGAAGATATTATTTCCAGCACTGGTTTATCTCTAACAGGCCATTTGGACAATTCAGGACTTGAGCTTCCACTCTAAACCATCTGGATTCTATTGCTGGTCTCAATAGCAAGCCCAGCATAAACCATTATTTGTAAAATGTCTTTCTATTGCAAGCTTGTGGTTCTATCCTTTCAGTCTTTTGGCTCTTACCATTGCCTCTGTGAACTGAGACTCTTAAGAATTAGACCTCCAGGATACTCATGTCTTGATAAATGGATGGAGAGTAAATGATACTTTAAAGAGAGTGTTATGGTTAAAACAATAAGGGATTGGTAGAAAACAGAAAAATAGGTTCATCAGAAGTGATTCTGAATATCTTACTTGACCTGACCATATATATTTTTTATTTATTTAGCCTATGGTATATCATATATGGACTACTAATATATATTAACATTTCACCTTGATTGGTAAAACACAATAAAATATAAATGCTAAAAGGATCTATGTTTTAATACCAATGTCTAGGCCGGCTAACCATTAAAGTGCAGCATTGTTTACATGAAAAAAATCAAGATACTGGTCCAGTACATGCCCTTAGCATATAGTAGGTCACAATGTGATCTACACGATGCCCCATTTATACAGTGAGTCCCGGCAGATGCCGTGTGAGATGCGAATCCTATTCAGAATTGCTGGTGTTGTAGTTCAGAGTTGACTGCAAATGAACTTGTACAGATAATGAAAGTAGAAAATGTGGATAGAAAATAGTGGAAACAAGGAAGACAAATTCAGAGTAATGTAATACTATAGCAACAGAATATTTCAAATCTGTAACTAGATGTGTTAAACAGTTAAAATCAAGAAAGTAAATCTTTACCTTGTTAAGTAGAAGTATGGTGCAATTGATATTGTGCAAATCTTTGATTAGAAGGCATATAAGTCTGTAAACCACTGTCGTGCATGGCCTTGTTGAGAGATCTTGATCAGATTATTGTTAGGCTTGGCTGTCTCATTCTAAACTGCTATAACTAAGATCCGGGTTTTAGAAGTAGGATGGTTTGAGAGATAATTAAACAGATTGAAACTAAATGCTACTGAATGTGCGTGTGTATTGATTGTAAATGTTACAAAATATACAAATGTTTGAAAAATATTATCAAGCTATCTGAAATATTGGACTAGAAAATAGAATTCATTATATAGATTTTAATGTTCCTTTTTATCCTTCTATCACATGTTTTTAAATAGCTTTTCATTCTTTTTCTATCAACTTTTTATTTGTTAGTCTAAAATTTTATTTTCTACATTCCAAGCGAACCTTTTTTTTTGCATTATCTATGCTGGCGGTATACATTTGTCTGCATTATGTAATGTCTGAAATTGACATTAGTCCTCTACAACAAATTAATATTAGTCTTTTCCAAATTACCTGGATATTGGAAGCAAAGTTATATAACCAGGTTGTATTGATTTAAGTAACGCTGCAGTTATATTAGACAAAATTGTGTTTCCTAAAGCATTCTAGCTGGATCATAATAATTGTATGATTATGTACTAGCCTGGTTTTGTGCTTTTCATTCCTTGCAAACTCATTTTACATAATGAAAAGAAATTAGATGTTCTTGTTTGATTTCCACATAGGTAAAATCTCTATTTTATTTCCAAAATAATGTATTCACAATTAGAGGCATGGACAAACTTTAGAATTAAACATGAGGTTATAAATCAAAGTGTGCTTGAGTTTCTTTATCTTCACCTCATCTGCTTTGAATTTTGCATATCTTCCTGAACAAAACTAAGTTTGTAAAGGATATTAAGTTTTGTTTGGTCTTCCTTTCTATTTTAAAGTACTCTGTGGATTTTAATATGAAGTTATGATCCCCTAGACTGATTGATATATAAACATAAGACAGATGGTTTAAAGATGGCTCTGATGATAATTCATTTTTCAGCTAGACATGAAGATACTTTGATTACAGTATGTTTAAGCAATTATAACAGAGTATTCAGTGTTAGTCTTGTCTTAGGGAATGCACGAGAAACAAGTTGTATGTTATTCATACGCAACAAAGAGTGCACTGTGATAGTGTGACCCATTTTCATTCTGAATGTTAGGTGAGCACATAGATATTTAAAATATGTCATAGAGCAAGTTAAATAAATTAAGCATAGACTCAATATAGAGTTAAATACATAGCTTTTGGGCATAAATATTTGTTTTGGAAAGTATTTATTGCTATATGAAAGAAACCAGTATGTTTGAATTTTGGTCTGACTTTGCATAAAGCTTGTTAAAAAGTCACATGGCTTGTTTGCAAAGTTTACTAGAGTCCTTCTATATCGTACCATTTATTTTATTTTTATTTTCTTGACGAATCATTTTTAAGGCAAAATATTATGAAACTGTATATCTCACCCATCAGATACGAAGTAAATATTTTTCTGAATATGTACAATTATATTTCTAAATGATATATATACAGTCATCCAATTATAAAAAATTAAGTTTATTTCTATTTAAAAAATATTATAATAAATCCATTCATAAAGAATATCCATGATCTTAATGATTGAATTGAATAAATTGAACTTGGATAAATAAGATATCATTTAATTAATCAAACACTTATTTTATATCTTCTAATTTTTCAGTTAAATATCTTCCATATTTCTCTTTGATAGGATAATTGATCGCTTGGATGGTGTTCGCTTATTATGGTCATTGTTGAAAAATCCTCACCCAGGTGTTCAGGCCAGTGCAGCCTGGGCTATTTGTCCTTGTATTGAAAATGCAAAGGTAAATAAATACTTTAAAATTATAATTTAAACAATCACCAAATATTGTGAATTACACAATAAACAACCCAAAAATAAGTTTATCTATTTTCTAGCAAGGCATTTGACAATGTATCAATGATATTCTGATTAGCAAGTTATTTAATGTTGGCTGAATGGTATGACAATTAATTGGCTACATAGCAAGGGTGAGCTGTGTCTTATCAAACTGGAAATAGTTATTAAAATACTGAGTGTATCACAAGAGTCAAGTCTTTGTGTTCTAATAGCACCCACTGCCAATATTTTAGTTCATTATCTTAATGAATCCTTATCAAACATGTAGATGGTTAAAAAAGGGGAAAGATAGCTAATAATCTAAATATATATATATATAAAATTCAGAATAATATTCAATTACAGAAATGGCTTTGAAATAATATAATAATTTGCCAGAAAAATAAACATTTTTAACTTAGGAAACAAAATCAATGCACAGATACAGGATATGAGATACCTGCTTGGTAATAGGACATCTAATAAATGTCACAGAAGTGACTGCAAACAGAATATGAGTTAGTAATACAATAGGGCTGCTGCAAAAAGGCAGATGCAACTTTAAGCTACATGAATACAATCACAGTGTTAGAGTTCTATTTTGTTGTGTTTTGGTCATACCTCTAATCAGTGTTTTTTTTCTAAAAAAAAAAAAAGGTGCCGGAACTCACACACATCATACAACTTGCCTTGCCTACCCTACAAGGTTCCATCCAAAAAAGGTGCCGGAACTCCATTCTGGGCGTTCTATGAGGAAAAAAAGCCCTGCCTCTAATTATCTTATTTTGAAATATTGGTTTCTCCTTTTAAAAATTTGATTCCTCATCTCTCTCCAAGATACTGTTTTTTTAATCATAGGGTCCCTAGAATTATATTAAAATGTTAGCTACATTAGATGAAACAGCTAAAAATCTCTTTTGCTACTTAATTAAACTTTAAAGATTCACATTAGATTTTTAACCCACCTTATTGCGAAATTACCGTGTCAGTGCACTCTGTGTGCCTCTGAGTTGGTGAGATGCAGACAATAGCATATTGACTTCCAAGATTAGGGATTTTAACTTGCATGGAATAACGTGAACATATCTGCATTAAAACTGGGCTTTGTCTGTATTAATGATGTTCTAAGCTACATGTGCTGAAACTGACCTGTACTGTCCTTACTTTAGTGGGAAAATTTACATGTGGGACAGGTGTGACTAAGACTGGATATTAAGTCTACATTTTTTACTATTTTAATAAATACTACATGAAAGCCTCAGTTAATCAAAGTCATGATGGATGGTGGAGATTAGGGTTTGTAGGTCCATCTGGTGATGATCAAAGCACATGGAATATCGTGTCTTGGATATAAAAGAAGTAAAGGGTATGAATTAGCTAATTAAATGAATAAAGAAAAATAGATGTGTGTCTGTAAAATTAAGGATAATAGAACTGAATGAAGATGATTTTCTGGAGAAATGTTGTTGTCAACCATTTAATATCAACAACAACAACAACAATAAAGTTGGAAGGGACCTTGGAGGTAATCTAATCCAACCTCTTGCTCAGGCAGGAAATCCTATACTATTTCAGACAAATGGCTGTCCAGTATCTTCTTAAAAACTTCCAGTGTTGGAGCATTCACCGCTTCTGGAGGCAGGTTGTTCCACTGGTTAATTGTTCTCACTGTCAGGAAGTTTCTCCTTAGTTCTAAGTTGCTTCTCTCCTTGATCAGTTTCCATCCGTTGCTTCTTGTCCTGCCTTCAGGCGCTTTGGAGAATAGCTTGACTCCCTCTTCTTTGTGGCATTCCCTGAGATATTGGAAGACTGCTATCATGTCATCCCTTCTCCTTCTCTTCATTAAACTAGACATACCCAATTCCAGCAACCGATCCTTGTATGTTTTAGCCTCCAGTCCCCTAATCATCTTTGTTGCTCTTCTCTGTACCATTTCTAGACTCTCAACATCTTTTTTTACATCGTGGTGACCAAAACTAGATGTAGTATTCCAAGTGTGGCCTTGTCCAACCCTCAGCCACTCTATGGATCAGCACGTTGTGAGAAATATATAAATATAGGATCAATTATATGACAGAATGAATGAAAGAGCTAATATATATGTCCAAAGTATGAATTGGTATCATCTAGGTTGTTTTGTACTTTGATATGTACATACTTTTTCCTATGCTTTTTGCATAATATTGGAGATACATGGGTGTGCTTTGATGCTCAGCTTTTTTCTCTAAACATTTATTGCATTACATATTACATAATACATGCAATAATGTCCAAATTTTATTCTGCTTAATAGATTAGACATAAAGTATTAGTCACATATGTTCTAAGAATCCTCTGAACTATATTTTAGATTTGCACATATTTTATATGGGTGGCAATTGATTTGCATGTGAATGAAATCTTTGGTTATATCTTTAATATGTCCTAAATAGAAGTTACCGGTAAGTCTATACAGCTGTTGATCATGGCTTGGTCAGAGTGTTACATCTATAAGCATTCTCTTGCATTGATCACATTATTAGTTTATATTAGGTTTCTACCATGACTGTATCACTGAGAAAATAAAACTGGATATCAAAATATCCAATTTTGATTCATACCACAATTTTTAACAAGAAGGAAGTTTATCGTTCCCTAAAGGAACAATATTTGACCAACTTGCTGACTTCTAGTTTGAAAGGTTTGTGATTACCAAATTCAGAATATGCTTCCAAATCAGGAAATAGTTTATTTAGTTTTTATTCATCTGTTCATGTTTACCCATATACTGAATGAACATATAGGGTGGCGGGGAAATCTATTTAGAATACAAATAAGGCATAGCAAATTTGGCAAGGACAAAAAGGGAAATGAGCAGCAAGACAAAAACACACACACTTGAAGGAATTGGATATGCTTCTTTAATATAAGAATAATTACCAGAATTTTGATAAAACATGCACCACCTCCAAGTAATAGGAGATGGAAAGACACAGTGAAACATCAATTGGATGGAAGAATGGAAATGTGAGGGTGTGATGACACAAAAGAAGATGAGAAATTAATATAAACCAGATACACATAAAGGAAACTGAACAAGGTTAGGAAAAGGGAGCCAAAATATAACTAATACCATGCCAGAGTCAACAAGGGTAATGTTTAATGAGTTAGGCTGAAGACGAAAGACGAGGTATGTTGAAATGCCTGTTGGCTTCTTCCCCAAATATCAGTGCTGTTTACACACTGTTGGGTGGTACTCTACATGTTTCTCCCACTTCCATAAGCTGGCGGGCACTTGCTCCAGCTGTCCAATGTAGTGGCTAGCTGATGCTCCGCCCGAGGGCAGGGCAGATGTGCTCCTCCCATCGGAGGAAATGCAAAGATTAAATAGTTAAAGGTACATGGGATTTTATTTATTTATTTGTATCCTATCTTTATTATTCTTACAAACAACCCAAGGTGACAAACATATCCAACACATCTTCCTCCTCCTATTTTCCCCATAACAACAATCCAGTGAGGTGGGCTGGGCAGAGAGAGAGAATGACTGGTCAAAATCAACCAGCTCTCATGGTCTTCTGCTTTCTAGCCTAGTGCCTTACCCACTAGACCAAACTGGCTCTTTTGCTTAGGAGGAGAGTGGAAATCCCTGAACATGGGATGAATTGGGAGTTCTTGCTGAGGAAATACAGCAAATTTAGCCTTATTATGTTTCCTCTGAAGCTCATTAACTTCTGAAGATAAAACATATAACTTTTATACCAATATGTATCAGCACTGCCCTCGCCTTATAGAAGGGTCCAGAATTTGGGAATGGAAGCTAGATATGAAAATTGTATCTTTTAAGGTAGAGACTTACTTTGCAGAATATCTGTTGGGAAATACAGGAATTTATCACTGGGTTTGTTTATCTTATTACCTGGAAATTATCACTAATCTTAGACAGGAATATGCAGTTTGCTTTCTATAGGCATTGCCCACTGAGTGCCAAACATTATAGAACTATTGAAACCTAAACCTGAATTCTAGTCAAATGCTCCAAGATAGTACAAAAAGGAAAGGGAGGAATTGATTTTCTTGATGAACAAAGACTAAATTTACTTTTTCTTTAAAAGACATCATTTTAAAAACTTGCTTTAAGGTTAGCAATATCAACAGTTGGGTTGAATAGGGTCAAAAATATAGCAACACAATCCAGATTCATCCATTTCATGTTCCTTATCCTTTTCTTAAAAATGTATAGCCTGTTATTCTGTATATTCTGTATTTTGTGTATTCCTCATCTTTTCTGTATGATATTCTTTATTTTTAGAGCTCTGAATTGATAAATAAGCAAGGAATATGATGTTTACATTTTCCAATATCCCTCAACTACTAAATAGAGAGTAAAATCTATGCTGCTTCTGCATTAATACAAGGATTTTGCCATTTCTAATACTGTCCTACTCTATCTTAGACAGCAGGGAGTAAAGATTTTAGGAAGATACTAGCAATACCGGAGGGATATACTTTCTCAGCATCAGAAATTTAAAAAAAAACAGCTTGCTTTTGCACTGGCTTAATTATAACAGAATTGCCCTATTAATTTTTTTGATATTTTAAAGATTTAGGATGTTTGCATAACTCTATGGGAAATCACTAGAGTTAGTGTATCTATAGTTGTCATCATTTGTCCCTCTTTTTAATTTTTATGTAATTACTAGCTGTACCCAGCCATGCGTTGCTGTGGCTCAGTCTGGTTAAATGGAAAAAAAGGTATATAAAAACACGCGCGTATTCGAATGCAACGTTGTGTCAAAATTTCAAAGCAATCGGTGAAGAACTTTTGGAGATTTAAGATTTTGAACAAATGAACATTTACATTTTTATTTATATAGAAGATTATTCTCTTTGATTCATAGTTGAAAATGAACCATCTTTGGAAGATTTTATTATCATCCCAGACAATATTATTGAATTGAGAGATCTCAAAACTTTGAATGTAGGATTATATAGAAAACATGAAAAGTTGCAGAATTGACTTGTGGAAGTTATCGGATGCTAAGATTAATTTACAGGATCACTTCCTTAATGTCAAGCTAGGGAGTACAGCCAGTGTTATAATAAATGATACTTTGTATTTATGAGGAAGCTTTCCTCTTTCATCACAGTCAAGCTGATCCAGGTGTATCTTGGCTGCCTGCATTGGTGCATTGAGGAATTAAAAGGCACACTGCATGGGCAATGGAAGAGCATTTCTGTACATCATGGCAAATGTTGTTCCTGCATGGTGCTAATTATTGTTTTTTTGCAGTGGTATATATCAGAATTAAGTGTGTGCGTATGTGCATGTGTGCGCGTACTTAAAGAGCAGTATTGAGCAACGGAATCTTCTTAACAGAAGTAGATTTAGATTAATTAGCCGGTTAATTCAATAGCTACAAACCATAACGGTAGAAGTAATTGCTGTGACAGAGTGGAAGTATATTAGCCAATCTAAGCAAATAATTATGAAGAATTGCAGTGAAAAGTGTTCTGAGCTCTGTTGATATTGGAAAGTCAATTTGTACTCATGATACTACTTTATTCCCTGTGGTGAATAATGTAAACATAAAAAAACATTCAGGGATTACAAAGTCTACCTTGTTAGAAGAAGGTTGCCATGTGGATCCCAAACAAAGACTGATAGGTTCCAAAATGATTCAGGCACTTTTAATTGCATAGAATGTTGATAGCAATATGATGAATTTTAAACAAAGACCTTTATTTCAGAAAATAAAGAAATTTATCACAATCTGCATATACAATACAGTTCATAACAGTTAGTTAGTCAGTTAGATTAACTTTAACTTTATAGATCTTCAATACTTCATAAAGCTATGAATGAAGATCTAGTTTGTGGTAAGAAGAGCTATATTTGACCACCTGAACACATGTAATTGACAGATAGAGAATGTAATAAATTTGTAATCTGATTACTAAAGCTTATGAAAGAAATACACATTTCTGTGGTTAAAACTATTAAAAGCATATGTGCTTTTAAGCGAAGTGAAGTTAGGGGCAACCAGTACTATATTTTTGTTTGTGAATAAACAGCTATTAAGGTGATTCATGAAGGAACTCAGTAGCAAGACATTAATCTTTCACTGGGCTCTTAGAATCTCAGCGAACTATACTTCCATCAGATAACTGCTGATTGTATATAATAAATATACTTTATCTTACTTCACTTATATATTTCTTCTGATAGAGTTTTCAAATTATTTGTTCTTCTCCTTGTTTGCTATCCCCCATGTGACTGAAATTTAAGTTGTTAAAGAGTAACATCTTGCCATGATTAAGTCTTCTTCAGTTCTTCTTATCTGAAAAATGTTAACTAACCTCAAAAATCTCTTTTTATCTTCTCACTATTGTTAGACATAATCTCATCTAACATTAGACAGTTGTTATACATAATATTTATGGTAAAATTGTTTTTTGTATTTCCTATGCCAATATTTTTGTGTTAATTTCCCTGTTTTTGTCAGAACCATCCCATAAAAACCCCTATTTATATTATTTGGGATACTGAAAATACCCTATATTTTAAAGTTTATTGGTATAAAATATTAATAGGTGAATTTGTATATTTATGGACGGCTGGCAAATTAGTTCAAAATAAATTATTTGGGGACTGAAATAAATGTCTCAATTGATTCTTAGTATATGAAAGTAATAGAAAAAATATTTTTATTTTAAAACATTAAAAAAGATGCTTTAAAACAATAGTTAAATTTAATAAATTAAAGGCTGTAAACTGAGGATCTTGACTGATCGTATGGTAATAGCCTTCTTGCCTTGTTAATTGAGAAATCTTTTAATTCAGGCTTATAGTGAAAGAGAATATTGGTTTACTTAAAAATGAAATTCTAAGCTGTTCCAGGGACTTAGAATATATAGAAATAACTAAAATAAATATAGGATAAATTGAACCAATGATAAAAAGATGAGAAATATATATGTCAGATTAACTCTGTCTTGAGCCTTTTCTAAGCAAAATCGGCTTTAGTTTTGCAAGCTATAACACAGACAATGAATGAACTACGTTAATATATTCCTTTTTAGCTGTTGTTACCCAACAATACTATTTTTAAGGACAAGAGAATGAAAATGTGTTGTTCTGATCTGTGGCAACTGTACTAAATCTTAAAGAAACTTAAAATATTTCCCTATAATTTTACATAAAATATTTACCATAATGTTTCCATTAGTATTAAATTATATGTATTCATATTTCATAATGGTGAAGTTTTTACAGGTATACAATATTAACCTTCATTATAGAACTCATTTTGTATGGCATCAGACTGGACTAACAAAATATTGCTTCAGAATTACATTCCTCAGATGTGTATATAGTCTTTTCCAAGATGCTTGGCTCACATATTAATTACTTACTTTATATTATAAGCTCATTTTCTTATATAACAGTGTTTTATGAAATGCAGAAAAGACATACTAAATTTTCTCTTTTTCCTATCCACTTTAAAATGGTTTCCTTTAAAATGGTAGGCAGTGGAATTGGACAAAGACAGGTTCTCCAGAAGGAATCACAGTCCACAGAGGATTCTTGGTAACTCAGGTTTATTTGCACAGTCACACCATCACATTTTTGGGCAAAGGCAACTAGAGTTGATAAATTGGCTTTGACATCTTAAGCTTTCTAAGATGCTCCAAATGGAAAATACTACTGATTTTTTTTGGTATGCTTTTATCTGTAAGGGTATAATGTTTATAAATAGTGTACCTTTTCAAAGCAGCATTTAGTTTATAAGAGTTCAGACTAATATGAGATGTAAAATTATGATTCTGAAACATGAAAGAGATACAACACTTTAGAATTTTGGCAAATAAGTATGTTTTTCATGGTATGTTCATTTGAAAAGCAGTAGCTGGTAATGATCTGGTCTCACAAATCACATGCAATCCAGAGGTGTGATTGTGAAGTACATTGAGCTACTATACTTATGAGGGTAGAAAGTAATGATTTCTGCCATGATGCTAGAAGAACCTGGTCATCTACGAAGATATTTCTATCATCCCTATTTGCTGAGATCTAGTTATAATTTTGAAAATTGCTCACAGAAATAAAATTTTATAATTTGTCTTGCTTTTTACTTAGGATGCTGGTGAAATGGTTCGTTCATTTGTTGGTGGTTTGGAATTAATTGTTAATCTTTTAAAATCTGAAAATAAAGAAGTTTTGGCAAGTGTGTGTGCTGCTATCACTAACATAGCAAAAGATGAAGAGAATTTAGCTGTTATAACAGATCATGGTGTTGTTCCTTTATTATCCAAATTAGCAAATACAGTAAGTAAAACTTTGTTCTTGTTGCTAATATTCTGGAAAACGCTGTATGATGTCATTTTTTACTTTTCTTGTGCAGTTTAAAAATAAAATGTTAGTTCAGAATCTGCATGTTCTGATAAAAATATAATTTTTCAGAGGTCATATATATATATATATATATATATATATATATATATATATATATATATATATATATATATATATATATATATATATATATATATATATATATATAAAACTGATGTTAATAACCAATAAAGTATTGAGAACAAAAAAACCAACCCTTTTTCTTTTTAAGTTTTTTTCATTTTAATAGTTGCAGTTATGTGAAGTGTCTCCCATTAAGACATCACGGGTTGCATTTTTATTATAACTTATTTTTCCTCTTGGTTTAGAACAATGACAAATTAAGACGGCATTTAGCTGATGCCATTTCTCGCTGCTGCATGTGGGGAAGTAACAGGATTGGTTTTGGAGATACCAAAGCTGTTGCCCCTTTGGTACGTTACCTGAAATCAAGTGATCCGGAGGTTCATCGAGCTACTGCACAAGCACTGTATCAACTGTCAGAGGATCCCAACAATTGCATTACTATGCATGAAAATGGAGTGGTGAAGGTAAGATAGATAGATGATAGATAGATAGATAGATAGATAGATAGATAGATAGATAGATAGATAGATAGATAGATAGATAGATAGATAGATAGATAGATAGATAGATACCGACAGACAGACAGACAGACAGACAGACAGACAGACAGACAGACAGACAGACAGACAGACAGACAGACAGACAGACAGACAGACAGACAGCATTATTTATCCTTATAATCTCTTGGTATTTCTTTAATGTATTGTATTATTAAAAATAATTTGAAAATTACAATAAGCTAAACTAAGGCTATTAGATTACTAATTTAGATTGATCAGTATATTTTAAAATGCTAGAACTTCATAAACTGCAGTGGCTGGCTCCCAGTCTTTTCTAGGGCTAGTTCAAAGAACTGGTATTATCTGGAGATCCAAGTACTGATTCTTAAATATCCCCTCCCAACATGCCTAACTAACTCTTTCATTCATCTTTGGTGGTCCAATGCACTTAGGTAAATGACTATCAGAAACGACCTTCTCTACGGTAGAATTCAAGTTACACAATATTCTTGCTTGTGGGCCACAATTATCCCAGTACTTACAATGCTTTCCCTTTGTGCTTATCTACTTGGCATTTTATACTTAATATAATATACTTTTTATGTTAGCTTTTACCTTTTCTCTGCAATGTAACTAGAAAAAAACAAAAATAAGATATGTGGCCCTGCTATCTCCCAGAATTCCTCATTCCATTGTAAATTAGATAAATTATATTGTACTTTATCTCATAACAATATTATCACACTTGAACATCTGAATAGATATAAATAATTACTTCTAAAAGAATTTTATAATTGACTCAAAGGCTTAAAATCATGTCACATAACATTCAACTTTGAAAGACTCAAAAGAACGAATAAGTCCTTTTATCCTACTCTCAATTAGAAAAATGGACTTTTATAGTATACATGTAACTGATTTTTTAAACTTTTTAAAATCTGAAAATCTCAATTTCTAGCACCAGATAGGATGGCAATTTTCCATGCTGTTTGAGAATTGATCTTTAATATGTGGGCTAATCTTAAGTCTCTTTCACCAAGGTATGAGAAAGAATTATTTTAATTTTGTGGAAATTAGTCAAGCTTACAGTACATATTTATTTCAAATAGAGTAGAATATGAACCTGTTTGTATAGGTAACATTTAATTTGAACACTTTCATGCCTTCTTTTGTTTGCTTTAAAAAGTTACATTTGGATGCTACACATAATTTGGGAGCCTTTTTTGAAATAAAACATACCAATAGTTATGAGCATTGCATAATAATGGACAGATAGTGGTGCTGCTGTCCTACTGTATGTACTAACTATATTGATAAGTACCAGTGATCTGTCATCAAGCTGTGCAATGGATGGTTGGCTGCAAGAATTGAAGGAGCAATAAAACTAGAAGAATACAAATTATACACAGAATAACCATGCCTTATGAAGACTCTTTTTAATTCAGGATTCAGTAGATGGCAGTAGCAAATGTCTTTGGCTTATCTTAAAAAAACTAGGCAGGGTAACATTTGATTAATACCTAGATGGGAGACTATGAGAAAAATCCTGGGGTTGTAGCTTAGACTAGAAAGTCAAGAAATTATCCCTAGAGAAGGCAGTGGCAAATCCTTTTCACATTTTCTGGAGAGCATTATATATGTTTGGGTACAGTCACCCGTTAAGCTATAATTCAGAGAATTTTTGTCTTCTATGTTTTCATATATTTTTGTTCAAATGTATAATACATCCTAGGGTTTTTCTCATAGTCTCCCATAAAGGATTCACAATGAAGACAGAAGACAAATTTTGCTTTATTTTTACAAGATAGAACTCTATCATTGCTTATGCTTTGGGGGGCAGCTGATGCACAATTATAGTATGGTGGAAAACAGTACAAAGTATTACAACAAGGTATTTTTTGGCAACTTCTTGGTAATTTACTAGTGCTTCCTTTAAATATTAGGGTGTCTTGAATAACACTCCTAGTTTTTCATCCTTCATCTACCCAATTCCTTTTTTTAATACTCATACCATGACTGGCATGTTACTGTCTGCATTATCGCTAGATTCATTGTAGATAGTGATTAGTTTAGTACCGGTAGTTGAGGATCATGGTTTGTGACTACTAAGCAATTTAAATCTGCCTATCCAGAAATAAAACCACTATGCCCATTTTCATGACCTTCAATGAGCAGAGAAATCTGTCTAATATAACCCAGTACTCCATATTCATTAAAACAGGTTGATGGTCACTGACCAAGTCTGGTCACTGACCACATGTTTAATTAAACCAGTTCAATATTCATCTCTATTGAATATTGATCTCAGCATTCAAGATCAGCTCTCCAAATCCGATTTCCAAGTGATGTATGGTAAATTGAAGATGATTCTGAAAAAAGAGCCAACAAACACAACAAAAATCAAGGAACCAGTGAATAAATTTGTTCCTTGGAAGCTCTCCTGATAGGAGAGGATGGAAGATTGACCACATGTACTCTGGATAGGTGTTTCTTACAAGGAGACTATAGGACAGTGGTTTTCCACAAATTTGAACACTGGGAAATAAAGGGGTTAATCTTCTTGCTTGCAACTACAGTGGAGCCTTTTAATTTAAAGGACACTACATTTGTAAATCACACTTTCTAATCACTTTCAAAATTGTCTATTATTTTAAAGCTATTAAAGACTCCCAGAACAATAAAATTGAAAACTATTCATTGAGTGGGTTTATCTTCAG
Source organism: Protobothrops mucrosquamatus (assembly GCF_001527695.2). Lineage (NCBI taxonomy): Eukaryota > Metazoa > Chordata > Lepidosauria > Squamata > Viperidae > Protobothrops > Protobothrops mucrosquamatus. The sequence continues at coordinate 1,458,504 of NW_015386400.1, read as the reverse complement.
TTCTGAACAAAAATAATAATTATAAGCTTAAGAACTTAAAAGAATCTGAAATAAATTGCAAAAGTGTAAATAAAATTTTGATCATAGAATGTTATAAATGAACTAAGAGTCCAGATAAATTTAGAATATTGAAACTTTTATAATACGATTTTGGAATTAGTTATAAAGAACTCAGTAGGAGGAAATCTGTTTAAGTTTTTGGAAGATACAACAGAGAAAAGCAATTTCATGATTTGAAAACTGGATGTTATTGGGGATTAAAAATTTTAAGTAAAGAAAAAAGATACAACCTATAACATTCATGTTTACAATGGATTTTTTCAATGAAACAGTTTTACAATGAAAATGCTAAAAGAGACTTTGGAATAATGCAGTCAGGAATTAGTAACCACAATATTAACAATGTCAATAATGTTATCTGCTTCTATAATCATACTGTAGATGTTATTGAAAAAATGAGAATTGTAGAACAAATTTTATCTGACAAGATAAAGATGGTTTCAAAAGTAGATTTACAACTAACAGCTCAAAAAATGATTCAGCTTGTAGTGGTCTTTCATTGTAATAGACATTTGACTGACTAGCTGGCTGGCTGGCTGGCTGGCTGGCTGGCCGGCTGACACTGGATCTATAAAAGAAATTGGCTGAAGTTTTAAAAGGGGAATATAAATGATAATCCAAAGGAGCATCCTAGACAATTTTTCCTATTATATTTATAAAAGAATCTTGTTAAAGCCTCAGTGCAATAGGACAAAGAAGAAATGAAAAGAAAAAAATTCTATCACAATATTTGAATGAACTAAAGATTAAGTCTGTAAAAATACAGGTAGTCCTCAACCCTCAACCATTCATATAATGACTGTTACAACAGCTGGAAAAAGTGACTTATTACCAGTCCTTGCACCTATGACCTTCACAACATTCCTGTAGTCACATGGTCAAAATTCATGTAATTGGCAACTGGTATGTATTTACGATGGTTACAGTGTGCTGGGATCATGTGGTTGACATTTATTACTTTCCCAATGGGCTCTGGACAAGAAACGTTAATGGGAGGCTGGATTTGTTTAATGACTGCATGACTAACTTAACAGTTGTGGTGATTCACTTAATGACAGCAGCAAAAAAGATTGTAAAATTATGACTCAACAACTCCATCACATAACGATGGATGTTTTGGTCCCAATTGTGGTTGTAAGTCAAGTACTACCATTAAAAAGAAGGAATATAAAGTTGGTTTAACATGTTATGTTATACTCTGGCAATCATTTATAGATTTTCTGCTGATACCATAAATATTATGCTTTATGGATTTGTCCATAGATAAGGGATGGGATATGGGATGAAGGGGTAATTGTGAAGGGGGGATAAAGAGTCACTAACTTTGTTTATACTGTTTGGAATGAAGGTTGGAAGTCACTTCTTTGTATATTTCTTTTCTCTTTATTATATTTTTATTTCTTTATTCTCTCTTTATTTTCTTTTTCCTTACTTATTTCTCTTCTCTTTTCTTTAAGTTTAGTTTGCATTAGATTTTGCTATTATACTAAAAAATCATATATATATATATAACAGACATACCAAATACTTCATGAAAGCTGTGTTGCTGTGACTAAATTCTGTGTTTCAGTCAGGTTTAGCCTCTTGGCTATCACAGATATTTCCACTGACAAGCTGACAAGTACATTTAACATTAATTTTTTTTAATGATAACATACCTGGAGATTGGTTTACAAGAGATTCTTCTGTATTAGATAGGGTGGACTCACTCCAGGTCCCCTCTCTTAAATGCTGTCCTTCTATTACATGTTGATAAGAGTGAAGAAGTGAGCACTTGCCAAGCTTGCTCCAACCATATAGAACAGCCTCTCCCTTGAGATGCATGTGTGTGAGGAGGAGTGTGTGGATGTGTGTATGCGCTTGCATGCATGTTATTTTTTCTTTTAGAAAGCTGTTAAGACTTGGCTAGTTTTGGGCCAGGATAATGAGGTGAGACCAGCATTTTTGACATTGCTGGTATGTTCAGAGGTCTTTTAAATAATTTTATCTATTTTATTATTTGTATACCTGTTTCTTAGTTGTCTAGGATTATTTTGTATAATAAGAGGGGCCATATAAACTATTCTAATGAATAAATTAATAAAGTATGGCTCAAAACTGATTTACACAGACAGATAGGCCATTACAGATGTAATTCTATGGAGAGAACATTTGCATAAATATCATCTTTAAACAACTTTCTTTTTGGAGTAGAATTTAGAGGACAGGTTTCAAGTAAACAGCAATAAGAGCATATGTGAGACACATCATTTCCAGTCTAATCCCTAGTAAGGGACAATAATTTTGATTATTGTTGTTAGTCTCCTCTTTGGTAGCGTTTTAATTTAGGAATTAAATTAGGAACATTTGGGGAGAAAAAACCTGTATGTTGGCATCCTCTACTTGGCATGTTCTGAATATCTTTTAGTCTTCTAAAAAGAAGCCTGTCCCACCAAGCTGTAGATTTGTTGGAGCAATTCAACAGAAGCTGTGCCCTACAGCTCTTTTAGTGATAAATGAGCCATTTCAAATAAGTGGCGCTGCAGCCAATTTATAAAGAAGGAATCATTAAAGCATTTTTAAATAGATAGTTTTGAAGGTTCAAAATGTATAAACAAGGTATGCTAAACCCCACCATATACTCCAAATTTTAACGGAAAAGATTGTAGCTCTTTGACTCTTCCAACTTCAACAAAATTTGCCAAAAACCCAAAGAATCTGGCTTGAGCCATAGATAACAGTTCCATCTTTCATCTAGGTTTCTCTTCTGTATTTATCTTGCTTTAGAGAATGCAGGGAATGTCCTTTTTTCTGACTTGGCACTTTTATCTAAACCACAGAAAATACATTGAGCAGCTTCTTGCAATTGTCTAAAAACAAATTCCAGTTCAGGAGATTTTGTAGAAAAGTCAGGCTGAGATCCAGAGATCCCTGTGCACAACTGGAAAACATTTCTACACATCCATAGAGGAGTCACTGATTTTCCATTCAGGCACAGAAAATTCCCTGATCCACATATGTAGCTTTTTAGGAGCAAAGAGGAGTGTAAGCTATAAGAAAACCCACTATGCAATTGGCATGCCCATCTCGATTAACCTGAGGTAGGTGAAAGCAAAACTCCCTGAGGAATACTATTTGTAAACACTGCTACCTTAAAAAATAATTGTACAGCTAATAAAATGAATTTCTTTTCACTGGCAGATAGCAGACTGAGCACACTGAGGCAAGGTGCCAGGTAATTATTTTTGGCAATGAGCTGAGCAAAAATAGTTTCCTTGAGGGAAAAAAAGAGCATTCACAGAAGCTGAACATAAGAAAAAACAATAATAATGTATTTCAGACTTCTTGACTAGCCTTTTTGGCAATCATTAAAAATATGATACATTTCTGCCTGAAAACAGCAAGTTTAATTTTACCAATTAGCTGAATATTGTATGTATTGAATTAAAGTTCTGGCTGCTGGCTGTAGTAATTAAGCATCAGAACACAGTTGTCAATATCTTCTTTCAAAATGGCTTGCTGTGTTCTTGGTAAGATTCCTACAGACTGTAGATTTTACTATCTCTTTGATAGTACATCATATTATAGTATATTTTTACACATTTAAAATGTTTGTTTGTTTTTATGTACCCAAGGCAGCTGTTAGACATTTACATTTATACAAAGGAAACTGGTGAAGGAAGAGGTTTTATTTTTTAGAAAAATTCTTCATGTCTTTGTAGATGCAGAAGAAAGGAAGGAATGCATTTCATTCCTTGTTGCTTCTTTGCCGGCTTGTTGTTTGGCAACTCCGATCAAATGATGGATGTACATTTATTTGCAATCTTTCGGTCATGCAACATCTTTAAAAATCTTCAGTCTTGTATGAGTATTGAAATGCAGCAGCTGGTAAGGCAATTTAGGGCTGAATAAGGCCACAAGATGGATTTTGCAATGCTTCCTTTCAGAACTAGTCTACAGATGGCAGAATTTTCTCATAATATTTGTGATCCCTTCAGGTTGGAAATCTTCGCAGTACCTGAATTTGATTTTTTTTCCAACTTGTCAATTTTGTATAAATTTTAATGATTTTTGCCCTTTTCCTTTTTTATAGTATCATGATTTTTTGGTGTCATAATTTTGTTTACAAGGATTGCAGGGTCAGATACCTGATTGTTGATTATGTGCCATCAAATCAGTGTTGAATTTTATTTACCATGGAGACAGACCTTCTTCAATATGATCTATCCTCGGTCTGCCCATTCGTTCTTCCAATAGCGTACCATCACTCCTACCATCAAATCTATAACATCCTATTGTTACCTAAGCTATTGATTGAATCACTTTATCACCACATATTGTACACAGCACATTTTAATGCAGGTTTTTACTGATAGTTTTCTTTTAATATTTGATATTTTAATATTTTACCCAGTTGCATATTTTATTATACATTGCTATAGGACATCAGGTAATAAAAGTAATAAGTGACAAGTAATTGTCCAGCTTGAACACAAATGATGTTTTTTTCTTAGTCTTCAAAATTCCTGAATCTCAAGTTTTAGAAATGAATCTTAATTCACTTTTACCCCCATTAGCAATTTTAGCGAATATTTCTTAGCTCCTAAGAAAGAAAAAAACAGAAGGCAACCAACCATCTCCTGCTTATTATAGAGTGAAGAATTAACAACATTTTGGTTTAATGGTTCCTTAGATTGTAAGCCAAAAGTTAGGTTCCAGCCCACATGGGATTTTCCCCGTGTCCATTTTCAGCTGGAATCTGTTCACTTTTGACCACGATATTTGAAGGCCAACTTTTTTCAACAACATACAGTATATATTCCAAATACTATGTTATCCTTTTATTAGTTGAGAAGAAGAAAAAGAATGGAGTTAACTAGCAATGAAATGGTAACTCAGTTCTAATCCTATTTAGTTTTGGATTATGCCACATGTATTATTTATCATTTAATTGAAACAGAAGCTTTTAAGGAGCAAATTATATGTGTAAAATAACACACACTCTTGGATGTCTCAAATAGTTCCAGGCTTTGGTTGCTGAAAACAAGCACAAACTCTATCTAGATTGATACTTCTTTGGATGGATTTTGACCATATGTTTTTATTCAAGGCAGTTTTTATGTATGTACATTTTTGGAATAAAGCTTAAAAGTCCATTTCCTTCCTAATTAGAGAGTCAAAAAATTCAACATCTTTGAAAAACAAGCAACTATTGAATTGAAAAAGAAAAATTAATACAGTAATTTCTAGAATCACCAGAATAATAAACCTCAACTGTATATATTTTAGGCAATATATGTAATCTTATATATTTATGAAGTTTTATATTTATAAACTTATAAATTCCTTGATGAGGACGTGGTATTTATTTAGGTAGCTAAGTTAGCTCTGATTGGTGGTTTCCAGAAAAGAAAGTTTTTATACAAACCAGAGATTCCAAGGGACTGAACTGGAAGCATTTTGCATGTAAAATCTGTATTCTCCAGGTTATCAGTGGTTCCTCTCTAGGTCCATTTTTTGCCTATCAAATCAGAAGAAATAATTTTTAAATTGTATTAAAACAGTTATTATTTTTAATAAATGCATTTTAGCTATGCAGATAATGTGAAAAGTAACAAGTAAGTTATTTTAATCTGTATTTCCAGTTTGTAAAATTCTCAACCTCCTAATATTGTGAATCCAAGCTCATTCCACAATAGGCAGACACAATTCCATTGACATAAGGGCTCCTTTAGAGCAAATCTCATCTCAATCTCTCTCCCCCCCCTCCACTGCATTTGTTCATTGTTTTAACAAATTTAACAAAAAAAGACTAATTCAAATTAGAAGAGATTAGACAGCCATTTGTCCAGAATGTTATATAGGGTCTCCTGCTTGAGCAGGGATTAGACTTGAAGGTCTCCAAAGTCCCTTCAAACTCTGTTATTCTGTATTTTGTAAATGGCATTTATTTTCCCATTTCCTCTCAGTGTTTATTTAGCCATAAGTGGAAATTTTGTTTCTAAAATTTTCTTTAACATTAGGATTTGTAGATTAGCTCTAACATTTTGCATATAAAGTTATGGTAGGTAACAACCAAATAAATTAGCAGCTCTCTATTTAAAATGAATTCATTAATGTATAATCTATATAATATTTATAGATCTACAAAAACTGTAGAAGATATAAATGAAGCATGCTATCTTGAAAAAGCTTCACACCAACTAGAGGTTAGCATTTTTATAAGAATTTATTAGATGATGTTATCAATTAACTCTGTTGATACCCCGTGTTAAAGAATACTCCCTGCTGAATACACCACATCACATGCTCATTAAATCACTTTTTCAAAATTCTAGAAGACAGGTGTATTTTAAAAAAAACTGGTATCAAATTGCCTGGAAAAGAAATGGGATGAATGGAATTATTTAAGAAGAGACTTGTATGGTAGTCCCAAAAATGCTTTTCAAAAGGCAAGTGGACTTTCTTGCTTTTTCCTTGAAAATATTTAGCTTCTCCTCCAAGAAGTTTCAGTTCTCTTCTTCACTCCTTCAGCTTCTTGGAAAAGAAGTGAAATATTTTCAAGGAAAAAAAACAAGGAAGTCCAGTTGCCTTTTGAAAAATATTTTTGGAACAACCATGACCTGGATGATTGAGTATCTCAATAGAGACTTGTCTGATAAAAAAACCATTTCCGTTAATGCTACTAAAGAACATCTTTTGGGGAAGAAAAATAATAATGCTTTTGATCATAAGAATATGATAAGAACATTTTAACCCTGAGCTACAAATATTCTCCTTTATTGGTATCACAGGAATATAGCAGAATGGTTTCACTATCAAGCCCCCAAGCTCTGAAGAGAGTATTATTCCAAAAGTTATATTTGAGGTTTATTATTATTATTAATAATAATAATAATAATAATAATAATAATAATAATAATAATAATAATAATAATAATAATAATAATAAAGTTGGAAGGGACCTTGGAGGTCATCGAGTCCAACCCCCTGCTCAGGCAGGAACCCTACACCATTTCAGACAAATGGCTGTCTAGTTTCTTCTTTAAAACTTCCAGTGTTGGAACATTCATCGCCTCTGGAGGCAGGTTGTTCCATTGGTTAATTGTTCTAACTGTCAGGAAGTTTCTCCTTAGTTCCAAGTTGCTTCTCTCCTTGATCAGTTTCCACCCATTGCTTCTCGTCCTGCCCTCAGGCACCTTGGAGAATAGCTTGACTCCCTCTTCTTTGTGGCAACCCCTGAGATATTGGAACACTGCTCTCATGTCCCCCCTCGTCCTTCTCTTCATTAAACTAGACATACCCAATTCCAGCAACCGTTCCTTATATGTTTTAGCCTCCAGTCCCCTAATCATCTTTGTTGCTCTTCTCTGTACTCTTTCTAGAGTCTCAGCATCTTTTTTACATCGTGGTGACCAAAACTGGATGCAGTATTCCAAGTGTGGCCTTACTAAGGCATTNTAGAACCTTACTTTTTTCACCATTGAATTTCATTTTGTTAGATAGCGCCCAGTGTTCAAGTCTGTCCAGGTCCTCCTGTATCTTAAGCCTGTCTTCTGGAGTGTTGGCTATTCCTGCCAGCTTGGTGTCATCCGCAAATTTGATGAGTTCCCCATCTATCCCCTCGTCCAAATCATTGATGAAGATGTTGAAGAGCACTCGCCCTAGAACAGAACCCTGAGGCACCCCCCTACACACTTCCCTCCATGTAGATGTGGTTCCATTGAGGACCACACGCTGAGTACGGCCGGTCAGCCAGCTACGAATCCATCTGGTGGTGATGCTGTCTAACCCACATTTTTCTATCTTATCAAGTAGTAGGTTGTGATTTACTTTATCAGGCTGATAGGTCTGTAATTTCCTGGATCCATTTTTTCCCCTTTTTTGAAGATGGGAACTACATCAGCTCTTTTCCAGTCCTCTGGTATTTCCCCAGTGCTCCAAGATTTTTGAAAAATATAGTTCAGTGGTTCTGAGATCACATTTATTTATTTATTTATTTATTTATTTATTTATTTATTTATTTATTTATTTATTTATTAAATTTATATCCCGCCCTTCTCCTTGCGGACTCAGGGCGGCTAACAACCGGATAAAAAATACAAAATATCAAACTACAAATTTAAAAGTTAATTAAAAGGCAAATATTAATAATTGGTCTAATTAAAATTATAATTAAAACCCCCTCTAAAAGTTTTCCCCTAGACCAGTCCCGCAAGCTGGAATAACCATGTCTTAAGGGCGCGGCGGAAGGAAGGGAGATCAGGGATCACCCTGATCTCTGGGGGTAGTTCATTCCAGAGGGTGGGAACTCCCACAGAGAAGGCCCTCCCCCTTGGGGTCGCCAGCCGGCACTGTCTGGCCGACGGTACCCTGAGGAGACCCACTACATTTGCCAGTTCCTTGAGAACCTTGGGGTGTAATCCATCTGGTCCTGGTGATTTGAACTCATCTAGGCTGGACAGGTGCTCACTTATCATTTTCTTGCCTATCTTAACTTGTGTTTCTATACTGTTTTTTATGGCACTATTTTTGATAGGTTGGTCTGTTTTTTCCCTTTGTGTAAAGACAGATGCAAAAAATGAGTTAAATAGTTCTGCTTTCTCCCTATTGCTAGTCACCTTCTTACCACTTTCCCCCACTAATGGACCAATCGTTTCCTTCACTTTTTTCTTGTTTTTTACATGTTGAAAGAAGCTTTTTTTGTTATTTT
>NW_015386400.1:1410529-1449086 GCF_001527695.2 Protobothrops mucrosquamatus | reverse complement strand
TGTTTCTGTAATGGCAACAATATCATATCTGCCCTCATTGACCTGAATTTCTAGTTCACCCTGTTTGCTGTTCATACTCTGTGCATTGGTGTATAGACATTTGAGTCCTTTATGACCGACCCTGTGTTTACTTTCTACATAACCTGAGTGGTGCCTGAGTTCCCCTATTGTCTTACCACCTATTTGGTTAGTGCACTTTATGTGGCACTCATTATTAAAAGCTTGATTTTGCTTGACAGCAAGGTTTGTATTTTTGTCCACACACATATCTATGTTACATGCACTGATAGCCCTATAGTTTTTAGATTGCTGGGGACAGGGATGTTCTGTATCAATTAACTCACTGTCCCCGCTGTTTAGTTTAAATATTCCTCCAGAAAATCTGTGAATTTATAGCCGAGTAATTCAGTCCCTTTCTTTGATGGATGCAAACCATCTCTTTTGTACATTTTTTCATGGGACCAACTACTGACATCATGACTAATATATCCAAAACCTTCCCCTTTACACCACTCCTTTAGCCACATATTGAATTGTGCTATACGCTGGCCTTTTCCATTTTGCTCTTTATACACTGGTATAACCTCTGAAAAAGTTAGCCTACAGCCTATTTTGCTAAGTTCCTGCCCCAAGCTCTGGAAATCGTTCTGCACAGAGAGTACATCTTTTTGGGACAGATCGTTAGTGCCAAGATGTACAATAGCCTCCACATCACAGTCCTTGCTGGCATTCTGAATTATTTTAGAAATACGCCTCTTATCCCTACTGGCAGTAGCACCTGGGAGACACCTGACCTCTTTCGAAACCTCTGTGTCCTTTCCTAAATTTACATCCCTTATAATTGAATCACCAACCAGAAGGTGGCTTCTCTTTTTGGATGCCTTTCTCCTCTTGCATGACTGGTGTGTAATACCTGATTTGCACTTCTCCCTGTCGGAAACAAGTTCTTCATCTCGGTCCACGATCCCCTGCTTATTTGAGTTATCATCACAAATACCTTTACCTGTCTCCTTAATTTCCCTATTAAGGTCAGCAAGGGCGTTGTATCTGTTGTGCAGGGACACAGCGAAAGCTTTGTGTTTATGGTTCACAGCTCTCACCCTGCCAGATCCCACGGTTGTCCACACTGCCCTTCTCCTGCAGGATCTTTGTGGTAGAGGAGGCTGATAGCGTGGAGGCTCAATAGAGTAGAAGGGCTGAACTGGAGACCTAATTTCTGCCTGAAGAGCACAGATTACAGACCCTAGATAGATAATCTGTCCTTGTAGACTAGTGATTTGTTTACAGATAGGACAGTTTCCAAGTTTGAAGAGGGTACTGCGAAAAACAGATGCAAAGCAAGTGTTGCACTGTACTAAGCCAGACATTCTTAGATACAAGGAATTTCAGACACACTTGCCCTGAATGTACCACTGCTGTTTATGATTTTTAGTTATATGATTTTGCCCTCCCCCCTTCTTTTCACTCACAGTTGTAAAATTCCAAGCAAGCAACTCCAAGTAAAATTCCAAGCAAGCAAGTAATTCCAAGCAAGCAGTTTCCAGCAAACTCTGGGGAGTAAGATATTAAGATATTAAGAAAACAAAAATTGATCTGTGAATATACAGTTTATAATCATGAAGAGTTGTATTTTCCTTGTTTCATGTCAAACTTTATGGAAATCATTGTAGTAATTCTATGTACATACATAACTTTGGTTTTAAGTCAGGCATATGATTATATTTCTGCCTTTAACTCATCTGTTGGGTTCATAGGGAAATTGCTTCATGAAGCAATATACAGCAGTTAAAACTCATCAGAACTGCAGATTGTGGCAGAAAATAAAAACAGGAGGTGAATTTCAGGAACTGAATGGAGGAAGGCACTTCAGAAAACACAAGTGGTTCATGGGAAGAAGCCGTACCAAGTTGTGTCTTATATTATCCATCAAAGAAGCATAGCAATGTCAGGCTCTTAAAGCACTATATGCATGTCATTGATAAAATTCAATAGGCTCTGTATTTGGTAAAGCTGATTTGCAACTCTGGAATCATGTTCATTCCATAATAACAACAAATTATTAACAGCTGTGCCTTGATTAGGAGCCTTTTGGTTGGGTTCATATAATTAGTGTCAAAATCAATTTATTTGTGTATTGCATTTTTCATAAACAGATTGAGTTTGAAGGTTGTTCAGGTACAAATACCACTATGTATCAAACAGATTACTTTAATGTAATTACTGTCCAGTTAAAAGCGTATCAATTTTAAATAATCACAAGACAAATCAGTAGACCAGTTAAATATTTCCAATAGCAATAGCAACATTATACTCAAAAAGCAATTCATTCAACTCTTCACATGTTGAGCTTTTCTGCATAAAGAAATTAGGGAACCATGGAGTGCTTAGTTAACTCTCAATTTGCATACCATCTCCATGAGACAACCTCCCCAATCTTAATGATGATAAAGTTTTCTGTAATTGAAAACATGCAGTTTTCCCCAGTCAAGCACACCTCTTGTAGGTTTCTTGCAAGTTATATTGTTCCCAGTCCTTGAGGGCAATACAACCAAGAGGTGAGGTCCATGCTAATTCTGAGATTCAATTTTTTGTCCAAGAAGTTTATTTTTCTGTGAGTACAGCAAAGGGCTATACTCAAACCCCCATCTCAAACCTTTTCAAAGATTAGCTTCAAATAACTGGACCAGGTTCCACAGGCTATGTGCACTTTTATTCTTCTATATAATCATATTGTTCTTATTACAATTATCTTATGTATTAACAGCTGGATCATGCACGTGTAAATGAGAAAGAAACTAACTCCTTTCTTTGGAGGAGATAAGCATTAACTGTATAGTGATATATTATATATAGTACTCCCTGATTTACCAAATCATTTTTCAATAGACATATTTTGTGAACAGTTGAAGAAGGGAGATGAATAATGAATAGTTATCCACAGAGGACCTCATATCTAAAGATTATAAATCAAACTGTCTTGCTTTACATCTCAAAGAAAGTATTTCAATATCAGCAATTTTCAAACACAAGTATACAGACTGCCTGAAAATCCAAGAGTTTTGAGCTTTCATTTCAGAAAGGAATAATTTATCCATCAGCTGGAGCTGGAGTTGGCTGATCAATTCCTGACACCCATCAATTGTCAATAAGTGCTTGGTGTTGTTTTAGGCTCATAGAAACAATATTATTTTTAATCACTTGGTTTAATGCTTTGACTCATGTGAGTTTTGTAATTCTATTGCTAGTATCTTACTTCTTTGCAGTAACACTGGCATTTTCCTTTGAATGAAATCTACTGATGATATTTGGGATTAGAGCAAAACCTGCTTTTTCTCATTCAGATTAGTTGAGCTGACTCAGTGCAAACAATAACTTGTCCTGAAAAGTTTGCCTCTCAAAATCCAGTGATTCTGTAGACCAGGCATGTCAAACTCGCGACATCACATGACATCGCGCGACGTATCGTGATTTTTTCCCCCATTGCCAGCAATGGGGTGGGCGCAGTTTCAGTATGATGCATCTGGCCCACGGGCCGGCAGTTTGACATGCCTGCTGTAGACTGTTACAGAAGTTTGTAACACATGTAATACAGGTAGTCCTCAACTTACAACCATTTGTTTAGTGACTGCTCAAAGTCACAATGGCAGTGAAAAAAATATTTACAACTGTTTTTCATACTTATGACCATTGCAGGATCCCATAACTATGTGATCAAAATATGGGCACTTGGTAATTGGCAGGTATTTAGGACATGCACAGTCCTAGGATCATGTGATACATTTGTAACCTTCCCAGCTGACTTCCAACAAGCAAAGTCAGCGGGGGAAGTGGGACTTGCCCCATTAAGTGAATCAACAGCATAATTCATTTAATAACTGCAGTGATTTGCTTAACAACTGTAGCAAAAAAACATCGTAAAATGGGCAAAACTCACTTCACTTTTGCCTTGCTTAACAATTGAAATTTTGGGCTCAGTTGTGGTTCTAAGTCGAAGATTATCTATAGCTATTCAGTGCTAAAGATGTACAAACTAAACAAATGGAAGTGAAGCAAAACCTTGAATGTTTTACGGATGACATCTGTAAGATCAGAGAGTAAGAGGTGACTGACAAGATGCTTACATTCTACACAAATACTTCCTAAAATATAAAATTGATCTTCATAAGCATATCCCGAATGTGTGCAGTTATATTTCCTGTCTCCCAACTGTTGTAAGGCTAATGAATATTAGTGATTAGTATTTACATTTGTGTTAACTTTCTGCTTGTATATGTAGCTGCTCCTAAAGTTACATAATGCAGCAGTATAAAAAAAATGTGCATAAGAATTGAATGGTAACATATTTTTGTGGTTTAGTTCAATATTGCTTATATTCAGAACACTAAATGCTACAGATTGAAAAATAATTTTTAATTAAGGCTACATGCTTTAAAATCCTGAGGTCGCCATAATAAAAATTTAGGAGACTTTATTACATCTGAATTGACCACATTGCTTTCCATGAAATGTTTATATTGGGTCATGAATATAGGACACAGTTGCAGTGCATGCCCGAGATTGTAATGGATAGCTGACTTAAGGGGAGTCCCCCATAATCCTTATTCTTGTACTCTCACCCACTCACATGGAGAGCTTGTAGCTGGGCTGCTACTCTTTTACAGAGAAAATCCCTGTTCAGTAACAAAAGAGTGGAAACTTGCTCTCTGTTTTCTTCCCATTTTATAGCTAGCAGAGTGGCTGGATTTATAGGCTTAGTCAAAAAAGTCAAGATGGCAGCAGAATCATGGGGTCATTCCTGAATACACTAAAAAATTGGAAGCTAAATTCCCAATTGAATACAAAGTGGGTTTTTTTAAATTTAGAACTCAGCTTAGATTTGAAGAAAATAGGAGAAAATATTCTCATTCCTGCAAGCTTTAACTCATAATCTTCCAGGACGAAATACATATACACATGCTAGTGACAAAACAAAATAAGTCTAAGAAAAGAAAGAAACTGTTCAGATCAGACAATAAGATAAATTAAAAATATGATTCTACTTTGCATTTATGTCCACATTTCCCCAAATGAATATTTCCTTCTGATTTTCCAACCATCTGCTGGATTGGGATTTTTTTTCTTACCTACCTGATAAGTCCCACCATCTTCTTTCAGAAAGAAAGACTAAACAAATAAGGTAACTGATTTTTTTTTTGTTATTTTGTCATTTTTTAAAACTCACCAGAGAAGGAAGATTCCTAATCTTGATCGGTTATTCAGAGTTTGAACAGAGTTAGTTGTCTCTGTACACTGTCTAAAATAGATTTAGGTTTTGAATGATCAAATTGTATTTGAACTTTTGGGACTATTTGCTCCCCATACATGACATAAATCTATTGGCCAATGTTATACAAAAAAACGGATTAAAGTTCTATTGCTAAGAGCAACAGTTTTTTTTAATAGAACCGTTCAGGAGCATCTAAACTCTTGGAATATTTCCATTGGAAGTGGGAAAACTTGGAACTTTGTTGAAAGGCCAACATTCAAAATGGTGTTGTTTAAATGCCAATCCTGCACATTTGCCACTACAATACCAATGTAATATTTTTATAATGTCTTTGTGCATAACAGGATTGGTCTGAACTTTTTTTCCTGATGTGCTTATCTTAAATGCATCTATTCCATTCTTTTTAAAATGTATTATGCTTTTGGCTACTGTACTTTCTCTAAAGAGGTTATTGAAAATCCAGCTTTGAGCAGCTGATTCCAGAATGTGGAACACATGGCTATTTTCATTCATTATTGGATGGATTTCTGCAGGCGTGTTATTTTAAAATAATTTATTTTTAGTGTAATGTTTTTGGTTTGGAACCCTTTCTCATTTTATTTTTTTTTCCTGCACTTTTATTTTTAACAAGCTTCTGCTGGGTATGGCAGGCTCTACGGATGAAACTCTTCAGGAAGCAGCAGCTGGTTGCATAGCAAACATCCGCAGGCTGGCTCTGGCTGCAGAGAAAGCTAAGTATGGCTGAAACTCGAAGCAGCTTTTATCAGGCCCTGTAAGCTTTTCCTGTCTAATGTACTATGCTAGCTCAGATTGATGGGCAAAGAATGATTGAGAATGTCTCAGAAATATATATTTTCAGTTATTTGTTTTAGTGTGGCATACCTAATCAAAAATAAATTGATGCAAAAGTGAAATATAAAGTAAAAAAGTGCATGATATTTTAGCATTTACCCGTATTACTGTATTTTAAAAATTATTCATATTTTATTGCTTCCACTGGATATATTTGACATAACCCAAATACATCACTATATGTCCAAAAGCATTGTAAATCTAATAATGCTGCCTTTCTTCTTGTTTGGAACGTATTTCCTTTCATTGTATGTGGCTGTACAATTTTTTGCTAATGTGTTGAGCTAAGTCTGTCTAATTGTTCCATTATTATGATTTTCCTTAGTTAAGTACTAACAAATCTCAAGAGCACTACATTCACATATGCCAGTTTCACATCTGAAACTATACAAGGACTTTAACACATGGACTTTCCTACATGTTCCCAACGTTCCCTCAAATACCCGGATTTTAGTACTTTAATACTATCTGTACCGACAAGGTCAATTAATTTGATTAGAAATACATAGTGATCCAAATACAAGTTTAAGTCTTAAAACTCACAATTAGATATATTAAACCTATTTAAAACAAATAGGCATTTTCTACTTCATTACACTATCTCTGGCCATGTCCTGTTTTTAGCTCATGGTACTGCTACACTGCAAATCCATGCTAGATAATCAATTTAGAATCATGGCTTTTCCCAAAGAATGTTGGAAATTACAATTTGCAAAAGGTGTGTACAAATCATTGTTCCATGTTTCTAGATTCCTTCACATTTCCAAGATCCCTTATGGGCTTTCTACCAGATTCGATCTGTGATATAGCCATGCCCATAATTAACTTCCTTATGGAAGTAGTTGCTACTGATGCAATTCCTGTTGACTAGCTTTTTCTCTATATTGTATGTAGGAAAATTTATAAATATCACTCTATATTAGCAATTCTTCCCTAAAGACTTTAGCCTTATTAAATATGTGAGATGGATAGTTATTTTCAAGTATTAATTTCCTTTTCAATTGCAATAAATACCTTTTCTTTATCAACCTTGTCAAATCATTGAAAGCCTAACTTTTTAATATCTGCTGTATAAAGATTTGTATCAAGTCATACAGTTTAAGTATTTGGAATAAGATGAGTAAGTTTTGCAAAATGAAATACAGTAATAAACTGGCCTTTACTGGCTGTTAGACTGATTTATTCTCAAGCCGTATATCAGCCTTCTCTAAGATCATGCCCTCCAGATGTCTTAGGCCTGTAGCTCCTAGCTTCTGGGCACACTGCCTGAGAATTTTTGAGTGTTGTGGTCTAAATATATCCCAAATACATTGCAATGGTCAAAGCTGATGTGTAGATTATAATCCTTATAAAGTATACATTAAAGGAAATAATTACCCAAATATTTAAATTTTATAGTTTTCCTTTTGCTATAGCAATCCTGAGGCCCAAAGCAACCTATATTGAAATATCTGACACTGTTTAAAAAAAAAAAGTGGTACCTGATCAAGAGGCAATTTGGAACATGTGTGTCAATGGTAGGTTGGCAATATTTTATTTTACACTTGGAGCTCAAGCTTTCAAAATGCATTTAATATCTTTTCCAATTTGGTCATGGTCAGTTTCTCAATGACTGTAAATCAGCTACCCTCCTGTAGATGTCAAAAACACTAAACTGCACTTTCATTAAAAATGCTCACGGGGAAAATGCCTTTACACAATCATTCTGCAAGGGAAATGCTATACTCCAGGAAGAAAGCTGAGAGAGAGAACTTGCCTTTCTTTGAACTGAAAATAAAAAGTTTTCCCTGCAAATGTCTGTCAGCAGACAAAAAAGGCTTTCTTTATCATTTCCTGAATGTATGATTTATTGCCTGATGACAGACATTTATTATCAACTAATCAATTGTCCCAGGATGCTCAACTAGGCACTGAAATGTGAGCTTTATATTCATTTCCTGCTAAAGTTCAAGTGAATGAAAATATATGTTACTGGTCACTTACACGTTGTTTTAGCCCCCCCCCCCGAAGCAATCTTACTTGTTAAGCAGAGCCCAAATGTCCATGTGTAACAATGTATAGGTTCACAGGCACTAAACTGAATTTAATAAACTATATTTTTATTTTTTAAAACATTTGGTTTTGCCGTTTCCTGATTACATAATATAATGGGCTACTAAGATCACATATTTTGCTTGCTTGCTTATTTATTTGTTTGTTTGTTTCCTGCCTTTATTATTTTTACAATAACTCAAGGTCATGAACATGGCCTATGCAACTTCTTCCTTCTGTTTTCCCCAGAATAACAACCTTATAAGATGGGTTAGGCTGAGATAGAATGACCGGCCCAAAGCCACCCAGCTGGCTTTGAGTTCACAATCATCTGCTTTCTAGCCTGATACCTTAATCACTAGACCAGACTGGCTCTTTTATATTGCTGATTTTTCCATGCTGAACATTGTGTAATAACTCATTGCTTAATGATTTCTTCTCTTATGGATAAACACGGGCTGTGCTTATAGAGCTACTGGGTTCCACGTGAGATGGGAAGGCTGAGCTGTTTGGGATATGGGACAGCCATATCCAACACTCCTACATGGGAGGGGGGGGTTCATCTGTGGAGGCACTTCTGGGTGTTCTCCTAGAGCAGACAGTCATGGCCATCCTGGTTTTAGAATTATTTCCCCAGGGAAACTTTTCTGGCACCCAAATAAGGTGAGGCCCTTTTTCTGCTCCTTATTACCCTTGATGTTGTTCTTGTATTTTGAACCGCAGAAGTTGTGGGATAGCAATCTCTAAGAAGAAAAAAGAACAAGGTTTCCTTTGAAAGAGCGGCCGCTTAAACACCATCAACAACCAAAAAAAATGGCTTAACAAGGATTCTTTTTTTTTTCTTTTACAACAAAAATACAAACTTGGCTGTCCTACTTAATCATTCCTTTGGGATAAACCAGTGTTTTTAAACTTGGCAACTTTAAGATATGTGAACTTCAACTCTCAGAATTCCCCAGCCAGCATGCCATAAGATGGATGGATACATGGAGAATATGGATGAGATACATGGAGAAAGCAAAATAGGAAACCCTTTTTTTATTCCCGGCTTGTTATCTGCCCACTGATCCATAGGTTTTCCCTATGCTTTTGCCTAATCCCCTTTTGCATCCATTTCAAAATGTTGCATTCATTGCTTCCAGCAATTGAATGCCCCCTGATATCCCATTCCCTAGCCAATGCATCCAGCCTTCGGTTTAATCTTTCCTGGATCCCGAAAGTGCTCCGTCGGCATTAATCCAATACGCTTCTCTGACTTTTCTTTACTTTTAAATAACAAAGTGGCAGTCATACATTGCCCATAGCTGAGGCATACTGAGACCTCTCTACATCAGTACTTTGATACTGATTTTACAGATTTGAAAGCAGAACTGTTCCCTAACTCCAAGGCCTGGCTTCCTTGTCTGTCAGCTCCTCAGCTTTTCAGCATGCTCCCTGGGACACAGAAACAGTAGATGGAGTAAGAGATTGAATAGCTCAGCCAGCCCAGCAGGCTCTAGAGTTTTGATGACCTCCCATTTACCTTTAAGGGGCCAAATCCTAGGTTAGTCTCACTCCACCAAAACAAAAACATTCCCTCTTCTGGAACTAAGCCACGGGAAATTTTTGGCCCAAATGTAGCAGGCAACTGGGAATCATTTCTGTTGCTGTTACTGTTACTGTTGTGCTATGTATATAAATATTCAGAATCATATTTTACTACTTTGGCTCAGCTATAATGTTCACTGCTACTCAGCAGTTTTGCTATTATCAAGATGCTGATGTGAGTAAACTCACAAAGCAACTGGCTCCTCTTAGTAGGTAAACCTTAACAAGATGATTTGGAGTTGTCTTTTAATATACAGTCTCCAACTTTAGAAAATTTACAGAAAACATACCTATCTCAGGGACTGGGCAATCGTGTGTTGCATTCGTATTTGTTTTTATTCTATTTTTTTGCTTGGTGCCTCTGATAGCCAGTTCTTGGCCAGCTCCTGCTGGTTATGAGATGCTTAATATTTTTTTAACCAAGTCTATAGTCAATTGTGTTTAGAGCCACAAATTTGCTTCTCCTCCATACTCCCCACCCACCCCTAGAGTATCAGATTGCTTGATGCTGGGTTGATATTGGCCAGGCACGGTGAAGGCACTCAGAGAAAAGCATAACTGGGCAGCAGGGAGCAAATCTGCAAGGCTATTTTGAGGGGGGGGGGGGTAAAATCAAGGCAATTCAATGGCTACATGGGAAAGTTGTCTTGTAAGCAACAGTTGAAAATCAAACTCTTTTGCATGAAAAAAATGGGGTGCGGTAAAACACACTCAAGCATGGGCTTGATCTATACATTAGGAAAAAGCCACTCCCTTGGTGGCTTGTAGCAATACACAAATAGTGTAATTCAGCTTTTCCTTTGCCATGCTAGTTGAGGATGGTGGACATCGCAGTCAGTATGTTATTTATTTATTAAATTTATTTGCTGCCCATCTCATTTCAAATTGCTGTGGGCAGATTACAGTATATTAAACATTAAAAAACATTAATATCATCAATATATGATGAAAAACAGACAAAATGTTGGAAGGACATCCAGTTGAAAAAAGTTGCAGTAGTTTCTTCTCCTTTCTGCCTTCTTTAACCTTTGCTCTTTTAACATAGTTTATCCTCTTACATTTTTAAGGCTTCGGTTTGAATGTTAGGGCCACACAGAGCTTTGGTTCAATTCCATAAAAGTATTTTGTGAGCACAAAAGGTATGAACAGCTGTTCTCTGTAGCTCTTCTCCAGTGGCAGCTGTGGAAAGCAGCTGCACAATCCCAGACAAAACACAACTGCTTTAAAGAGTTGTAGATATGTGCTACTTTTGGCACAAGATGCTTTCCAAAGCATCCTTTTTTCATCAAATCCAAAGCACTGCACAGCCCTATCAGATACTGACATCTTTACATGGCAAGCATTATAGAGGAAGACACATTACTGCATGTTGGCCACACACAATAAATTGGTATACTATGTTTACAATGCAAATTAGTGTCTTGTGTCAGTGATGATTGTTATGAGAAAAGTAGCAGCGGCTGAAACAAAAAACCAACATTCATTTTATCATTTGTGTTTTTAACTTGAGTGTATGACATAAGCAGCCTAAGAAAGCAATTGTGGAAGGAAGTTGAAAGAGGTCAGGCGGCTGAGCTGCTGTTCAAGAATGCAGATTTCTTTGTGGAGGTAATTAAGCTTCTCGTAGAGGCCAATGCATTTATATGCTCAGTGGAGTTGCATATATTTATAGTTTTAGTTCCTCATTCATCCATGCCACTGTGCCAATCTTCAGTTTTTGACAAAAGTCTGATAAATATATTTACAGCCAGCCAAAATACAGGTTTGAAAATCAAGATTGGATGATGTTTCATAGCTGTCTGCAAATTTTCTACATCCTCCTCTCCCCCATTTGAGATAAAGGTGAAAAAAAAAAGGTTTGCCAAAATAGTTCTCTCACTTTAAACCCAATCTCCATGGTGAGCTATCAAGTTTTATGTCACTAAATAAGCGCACAAATAAGTCAGTCCCCCCAGGAAGCAGCTATCACTGAAAATGGTAAGTAAAAGGGAATAATAGCACCCAAGAGACATATTGGAGAGAGTGCCATGTGAGTGAAGCAGATATCACAGTATTGGGATAAAAGATGGGTCCAAGGTACAAATCCTAGCCTGCTACTTGCTTATGCATGATTAACAATTCTCGTTTTAATTCAACAAATGAACCACTTTTTAGCTGCAGTGAAATAATTCCTCTGAAAAAATGTTGCTCATATATTAAATGGACCCTCAGGCTGCCCCTGCGCCTTCTGCTTCTAATAGAAAAAATAGTATCCAACAGAGAATGTGTTCATTGTCTGGTGCAATCAGCCCAGTGTTCCTTCCTTATGAGATCCCTAAATTCTTATGTGGCACTGTTTCTGTTTTAATCCTCAATGAACAATTCTCTTTTGTGTTCCTCTCATCCTGTTTGGGAAAACAAACATGAGAGGGAAGGAAAATGGTGTTTGTGTATATTCTTTCCCGGTATTTGCATAGGAACGGAGCCTCAAACACTTAAGTAATTTCGAGAAAATCTGATGAATGGGTCAGCCCTCTTGCTGCGAAGAATTTTAGGAACAGTTTTGATAACTTGGGACCATTTATGGTTATGTTTTAATTCAACCTTCAGACAAACACAGTCAGATCCTAGGGGGTGCACCGTCAAGGATAAGGCAAGAAATTTGATACCTTGGTTTTGAATTTAAATTCAGCACTTTGCTTGTGGCTGTTGTGTCAACAGAGGAACGAATGCAGTTCAAAAAAGGGTAAAAAGGATGTGAGAATCACATAAATAGCTTTTCATATCCCTTGTTTCAGGCCACATGAGAGTATTCTCAGGGTCACCTCTTTACTAGAGTGAAGTATAAAAATTACACACATCTACTATATGCTTGAAGTGCACACTTTTAAAAAGTTTAGCAGCATATGTAGTACAAACCTTTGATGCTCACTGGGAACTTTGTCTGGGAAATAAAAGAAAACTTTGCCAAAAAAGGTAATGACAAACATTTCCAAGACAGAGCCAAGGAAACTGCATAGATTGCAATGACCAACCCCTGAACTCAACTTGAGACTGACCTCTTTACTTTTAGAGTGCCATCCAAAACACTTTGGATCCTTCTTTCCATCTATAAGGTTCAAATGCAATTCAGATGCTGGTTGCATCATCTGCATTGCATTTGAATTACTCAGAGGCTGCTGGCTGTAAATTCAGGGGAACTGAGACAAAGTCCAGTAGAGCAAGGTAGTGGCCTGCATGCCGTTAGGGTTAGGGTATAACCTATAAGTAAAAATCTACAACAGCAGTAGTTCAGAGTAAGTGCGCCTGTGATAGCAATTTTATTTTATTTCAGAATGTCTGGCTTAGTTCAGTGCAATACTTGTTTTGCAGCTGTCTTTCGCAGTACTCTTCAAATTTGGATACTGTCTTATTTGTAAACAAATTACTAGTCTACGAGGACAGATTGCTTATCTAGAGTCCCTAGTCTGTGCTCTTCAGGCAGAAATCAGGTGTCCAACTCAGCCACTCGGTTCTATTGAGCTGCCTCGCTATAAGCCCTCTCTACCACAAAGAGCCTGCAAGAGAAAGACAGCGTGGACAACCAGGGGATCTGACAGGGTGAGAGCTGTGAACCACAAACACGAAGCTTTCGCCGTGTCTCTGCATAACAGATACAACGCCCTTGCTGACCTTAATAGGTATACTAAGGTGGCAGGTCAAGATAGTTGTAATGATGATAATTCAAATGAGCAAGGGATTGTGGTCTGAGACGAAGAACTTGTTTTAGGTGAGGGAAAGTGTGAATCAGGTATTACACATCAGTCATGCATGCAGAGCAAGGTGTCCAAAAAGAGAAGCCACCTTCTGGTTGATGATTCAATTATAAGGGATGTAAATTTAGGAAAGGACACAGAGGTTTCGAAAGAGGTCAGGTGTCTTCCAGGTGCTACTCCCAAAAAGATGTACTCTCTGTGAAGAATGATTTCCAGAGCTTGGGGCAGGAACTTAGCAAAATAGGCTGTAGGCTTACTTTTTCAGAGGTTTTACCCAAAATGGAAAAGGTAAGTGAATAGCAGAATTCAATATGTGGCTAAGTGTAAAGGGGAAGGCTTTGATTATATTGGCCATGATGTCTGCAGCTGGTCCAATGAAAAACTGTACAAAAGAGATGGTTTGCATCCATCAAAGAAAGGGACTGAGTTACTTGGCATTAAGTTCACAAATTTTCTGGAGAAATATTTAAACTGAACAACGGGGACAGTAAGTTAATTGATGTAGAACATTCCTGTCCCTGGCAATCTAAAACTAATAGAGTTATCAGTGCATGTAATATAGATGTGTGTGCGGATAAGAATATCCACCTTGCTGTCAAGCAAAATTAAGCTTTAATAGTGAGTGCCATATCAAGTGCACTAATCAAACAGGTGGTAAGGAAGTAGAGAAACTCAGGCACCACACAGGTTATGTAGAAAGTAAACACAGGGTCAGTCATAAAGGACTCAAATGTCTATACACCAATGCACAGAGTATGAGCAATAAACAGGGTGAATTAGAAATTCAGGTAAATAAGGGCAGATATGATATTGTTGCCATTATGGAAACTTGGTAGGATGAAACCCACAAATGGAACATACAACTAGAGGGATTTAAATTATTTAAAAGAGACTAAATAAAAGAGGAAGTGGAATTGCACTATGTATAAGAAATAACTACATATCTAGAAATAGAGCACAAAAATGATGAAAACTGTCTTATATGCATTTGGGTCAATATAAAAGAAGAAAAAATGACTTGGACTTCGTAAGGCATTTGATTAAGTAGACTACAACCTACTACTTGATAAGAAAAAAATCCATCACCACCAGATGGATTCATACCTGGCTGATTGGCCGTACTCAGCGTATGGTCCTCAATGGAACTGCATCTACATGGAGGGAAGGATGCAGTGGGCTGCCCCAGGGCTCTGTTTTGGGCCCAGTGCTCTTCAACATCTTCATCAATTATTTGGATGGAGAACTCATCAAATTTGCAGATGACACCAAGCTGGCAGGAATAGCCAACACTCCAAAAGATATGCTTAAGATACAGAAGGATCTTGACAGACTTGAAGATAGGGCGCTATCTAACAAAAAGAAATTCAGTGGTGAAAAAAGTAAGGTTCTATATTTAGGTAAGAAAAATCAAATGCAGTATAGGTGGTACCTCACTCAACAGTAGTAACTGTGTGAGAGATCTTGGAGTCCCAGTAGACAATCTCTTAAATATAAGCCAGCAGTGTGCTGCAGCTGCCAAAAAAGCCAACACAGTGCTAGGCTGCATTAACAGAGGGATAGAATCAAGATCACATGAAGTGTTAATACCACTTTATAATCCCTTGGTAAGGCCACATTTGGGATATTACATCCAGTTTTGGTCACCACGATGTAAAAAAGATGTTGAGATTCTAGAAAGAGTACAGAGAAGAGCAACAAAGATCAGGGCTTTTTTTCTCATAGAATGCCCAGAACGGAGTTCCGGCACCTTTTTTGGATGGAACCTTGTAGGGTAGGCAAGGCGGATTGTATGACGTGTATGAGTTCCGGCACCTTTTTTTTTCTTTTTTTTTAGAAAAAAAGCACTGACAAAGATGATCAGAGGACTGGAAGCTAAAACATATAAAGAATGGTTGCTGGAAGTGGGTATATCTAGTTTAATGAAGAGAAGGATGAGGGATGACACGATATCTGTGTTCCAATATCTCAGGGGCTGCCACAAAGAAGAGGGAGTCAAGCTATTCTCCAAAGCACCTGAAGGCAGGACAAGAAGCAACGGGTGGAAACTAATCAAGGAGAGAAGCAACCTAGAGTTAAGGAGAAATTTCCTGACAGAACAATTAACCAGTGGAACAACCTGCCTCCAGAAGCTGTGAATGCTCCAACACTGGAAGTTTTTAAGAAGAGACTGGACAGCCATTTGTCTGAAATGGTATAGGGTTTCCTGCCTAAGCAGGGGGTTGGACTAGATGACCTCCAAGGTCCCTTCCAACTCTGATATTCTATATCTCTGCTCCCTGGATTATTTTCTGTTCTGAAGGAATGTGTGCTCCTCAGCCTGTTTTTGAGCTACCACCCCAGACAATCCTTTCATAGTGCCGTGTGAATATGTTCCTCACCCCTGTCCTGTTGTGAATATCAGGTATATAGCTCTGATGTTCTTGATTAATGGTCTCAAGCTATAATATTGCAGATCATTGTTCTGTTTAATTTTGAAGCTCACTAAAACAATGGCTGCCTCATTAACTTCTAAGGAAGTGTAAAGGGCAGGGTGGATGGTTATCTGTTCTTTAAGGAAACTTTTTATTCTGTGGGATTGTCTGTATTCCTCCAACAGTAAGAAGAGGTGGTGCTGTCTCTTCCTAAGGGATGATTGTCAAATAATAATTACTGAATAACAATGCTTAAAATAAGTATTATGAATGCCAACTGCATAACTTTAGCAGATTGTTCAATTTTACTTGATAAATTGTTTTGCTAAACTTGGGCAATTTATTTTTCATACCCCAGTAATTAAATAAGTATTTAAAGCAAACTGGGTTAACAGAACACACAATCTGTGTGAAGAGGTTGAAAATAAGATGCAAATGACAGGATGTCCATTAAAAAAAGGGTTTTGGCACTTAACACTTGATTTCATGTTTGAATTTTTTAGTTAAATAAAATTATGCTGTAAGAAGATTTCACAGACTAACTATAAACAATGGCAAGACAAATAGCAACAATGGTGCATTGGAAGATCTGCAAGAAATATCATTTGTCTATAAGCAAGAACTAGTGGGACCACAAAATAGATAAAGTAATAGAAAATGAAGACGCTAAAGCACTCTGGAATTTTAGAATTCAGGCAGACAAGCACCTGCCTCGTAACAGCCCAGACTTACAATTTTCAGTAAAAAAGTAAAAAAAAAAATCTGGTTAGAGGACATGAAAGTACTTGGAGACAGCATAATAGAGGAGAAAAACAGGGGGAAATTGCAAAATAAAAGCCCTGCAAATAGAAATATAATGATTGTACCATTATAGTACCACCTGTTGCAATCCCAAAACAGGTGGAACACCACTTGAATACTATCAGCATTTACAAAATCATTATCTGTCAATTGCAAAAGGCACCTTTACTTGGAACAGCCTACATTGTGCAACCATACCTTTACCATCATCAATAACAACTGCCTATCCCTAGTCCTTGGGAAGGACTCAATAAATGGATAAAAATGTCAGATCCAGTCTATAAAGCTAGCAATAATAATAATAATAATAATAATAATAATAATAATAATAACAAGAGATGATAGTAATAATAGGTTAATGGCAACCCACAAAATATAATATCAAATTCCAATATATCTTTATTTAGAAAAATGTTTCTAAGTTCCACATAAAACAAAAATGGCATTGCTACTACCCAATTAATAGTTTGAAAATGTGTCTATTTTCTAGAAAGTAAACTAGAGAACCTGCCAATGGACTAAAATGAGGAATAGTCAGCCTCATCAATTTCAAAAATGGAACTTTTGTAATTGATGATAAAGTCTTTTCTGATGTGTTTACTAATCCATGGTTCGGTGATGTGTGATTAGTTGAATAAGTCAAAATTTATTGTATTCTCAGAATACATGCATGCTAAGCCACAAACTGTGATTTGGATAGATTCACAGAAAGGAACAATCTTTAGGAACAACCGATGAAGCTTCTTGGATAAGAAGTGAAACATCTTCTTTCTCAAAGGAAAACAAATCCAGCACCTCTGAGAGAACTATCTTTAGTGTGCTAGAGTGTGATATATGAACCCATCCAGTAAATAATTGAAATAGCATAGTAGAAAAAAATAATGGAGGTGAATGTTTTCCCTTGTTGGTACAAAAAGATTCTGCATCCTTTTGGATCTAAATGATTGTTCTTCAGGCTTTAATGCACCATAACAAGGTCTCGAACAGTACACGAATTTTCAACGGACATACCATGTTTTACTGAAGGCATACTTATGAACGTGTGGAATTCATAATATGGAATTCATGAGTTTGATATCTTTGTTGTTGTATACGGGGACAGAAGTCAGAATGAAAAGCAAAGGCGAAAGTCAAACAAACCACAGGAAATGAGGGATGGATGGTGAGCAGAACACAGCAATGCAGATGTCAAAGAGACGGAATACCAGGCTGAACCAGGAAGCTCTTGTAATAAATCAATGACAGCAGCCAGTTCAGGTTCTATACCCTAGGATTTCTTGGCTGAGCCTTTAATAGACTCCTCTGTTTTTCACCGGGAGGGAGCGTTGCTTCACAAGCTTTCACACAACAATGCTGGAATTGCATAAAAGATCATTAGGTTTTAGAGATTCTATAAAGGCTACTTGGTCGGGCCCGTCACTGTGTCACTTTTTTCCTTTCTCAGGTTCAGCACCTTGTTAGATAACTAGCCAGAAGAGAACAGGCTGATGTAAGAAGGCATGAGTTATAACTTGGGAATTTGCATAACTCTTATTCCTTCTTTCAAAGTATCTCACCGACCTACAAGCACTCATCATAATGTTTTGCATTTATAAAACACTTAGGAACCCTTACTTAAAGCAGCAACAATAAACTAGAATTGCCATCCTGTTGAGCAGATGGAGGTGTTGGGATGAGATTTCTGGCGAGAGATTATCAGGATCTTAGAATCACAGGGTTGGAAGGAATCTTGGAGGTCTTCCAATCCAATTGCAAGGATCCTTATACCATTCTAGACAAACAGATAAGCGGGCTTTTCTCGAAAACTTGCAGCGATGGAGCTCTCAAAACCTCAGAAAGCGCAATGTTTCATTGCTTAAGAGCTCTCAGTCATCTTTATGGTAATTGACTGATTTATACATAGTCCTAAATTTTGGGAGAAATTCCAGCAAATACATCTGAAAAACATCAGTCTGGGGAATATTGCAATAAGGCTTCCTTAAGATGGAACCAAATAAATGTATTCTTTGAGATCATCTGTCTGAAAATGTATTAACATTTGATGAATCAAACTAATATTCTACTGGACTTTTTTATGGTTCTTTTTCATTGTCCTTTTCCTTGTTTAGAATGAACATTATCCTAGCAGTATTCATCCCAAACTATAGACCAGAGTCACACATCCTGCTAAACCACAGTTTGCTTAACTATTATTTATTTCTTGAATAGACCACAATTGACTAATTTGCTGAATACACTAAATCACAAACCATGGTGGTAAGTTCACAAGTCACACTAAGCCATAATGTGGTTTGTTTGGCTTACTATGATGTGAAAAGCTATCCATAATGTAGATTGCCAACTACATTATGGTTTGAAATAAACACACTGTGGGCCTTTGACATATTCAGAGACTGTCCTGTAATAGCTGTTGTGACAGGTCTTCGATGCAGGGAGTTTGCAATGAGTAGTAAGATTTATACAAGTTAGTCCTTGCCACAATGCAGTGAATAAAAATGCTGTAATTCAATTCTAGTAAAGAAATATTGGTGTTGCTCCTTGGTATTAAAATTAATTTTAAAATCCCTTAGCTGGTAAATGGAGCTCAACTGGGAATAAAGTAGCTATGTTTAAATAGCACAGTCATGTCTGCCCCAATGGATGAAATTATATACAAAGTTCAATTCTCACCTCTTTACCCTTTTATTAAGAACAGTCATTTGCTTTTATCTTTTCTAATTATCAGCAAATTAACATTATAACTCATATGCCATGTCCTGATTTACAGTGCTTCCCCGCTGGTTTAAAAGTATTTAATCCCCCCCCCCCTTAAGCCAGAACTATCCCATTATAATATGTCTTCAAATTGTGTTAAATCTGGATCATGTTGTCAATCAATACCTTTTAGGTAAATGTACTGTAGCTACCTTATGGTGGGTTTGATCAGAGATATATTCTGAGAGTCACAGGGATTCCCCTCAAACTGATCATTAGTCAGCCTCTCACTCACAATCATTTCTTGCCCAGCATTTGCTTTTGCCAATGGTGCTACAATTCCTGAGTGCCTTTCATACTTGCCTTTAGGTGTGGCTTCATTAATTCAAGCCCTTGAATATGGAACACTTTCCCACAAACCTTTGGTAGTTCTGAGTAGATTTTTGCCAGTGAACCCTCCCATTCTTGACCCCCCCCCCATTGGGGAAAGGAAGGTATATAAATGGGCCACAATTAGAAAGTGGTTTTCAGTGCCGTTTTGATAGAATACTATTCATTAAAAACACATCTCTATTCTGGATCCCATGTTAAACAAGTTCTGAAAATAGAAACAGGAATTAAACTTGTTTCATTAAATACTTTTTTTCCAAATGGTGATTTAATGAATGCATTATAGAAATGAATAGTAGTTGTATGTGTCCACAGTAAAATGTTACATGGGATTATTTGGTGTGTCTTAAAATTGTGGCTGGTGTTGCACTGATGCCAATTTCTCCTGCTGTTCCACTATCTTGGGCATATCATTTTCTTCACAACTTTTGTTTGCATTTTCTTTTCCAATTTGATTTTCAAATATTGAACTCCACCTACATCCTTACCTTTCCTCAAATTTGTTTTCAATCAGGTAATAAAATTGATTCAGTATTTGAATGTTCATCCATGGCCACCATCTGCCCATCTACCCCAATCTATTATCCTTCAACTCTGTTAAGCCTGCAATCCTCAGAATTTCCAGCTTTCAACCATCTGCCTCGGCATAATAGTAATTTCACTTCCAAGCAATTCAGAGATCACCGAGTTGGAAAAGGATAATCAATGTGAAAAGCATCCTGGAATTAAAAGGCTGATCAAATAAACAAAACTTCTGATTCAGGGGGAACTCCATCTTCGTGGAAGTACATCCAGGTGTTATGTTTCTAGCAGCAAAGAAAAGTTGCCAACTCCATTAGGTTCCAATGGAATTGGATGACAATGACGAGTATCCACAAAGGTACAATTTGCTACCAGTATCTGTGAGCAGGCTGCAGGTTTGATGAAATAATTATAACAATAAGAAGAACAGAGTGATGCTGATAGATTCAATGGTATATGGCAAGTAAAAGAGCATGGAATGTTGCAAATATGCCAGATAGCTGAAGAAGTAAAATGAGCATTGGAATAGCTGAAGGACAGTGAAGATGCCCTAAAGCTAATACACCATGGAGGCTTACTGAATACCAAAGAGACCAAAGTGGCCTGTAAGAAAGACCAAACAAAAATAGAAAAGATACATGGCAAGGCAAAGTATAAGATAAGATAAGATAAGATAAGATAAGATAAGATAAGATAACCTTTATTGTCATTTTTTACTGTGGGCACAACGGCACACATCAAAAATGAAATTTAGTTGCCCACTCTTGTTACATGGTGAGTACATAAAAAACTAGCAGGCAAAGTAGATAACAAGGCTAGGCAACGGCTAAAAGCAGGAAAGTTGAAGAAAGAGGCAGGGAGGTTAATTCTGGCTGTACAAGACCCAATCTTGAGAACAAGACCCAATCTTGAGAAGCCACCTCTGCAAAGAACCTGAAGATACAGTGGACCACCTGGTTAGCTGTTGCAAGAAGATCATATAGATTGATTACAAATAACAGCATGACAAAGTAGCAACAATGATGCCTTGGAATACCTGCAAGAAATCTATTTGCCTGCAAGCAAGAACTGGTGGGACTACAAAGTAGGCAAACTAACAGAAAATAAAGAAGCTAAAGTGCTGTGGGACTTTAGAATTCAAACAGACAAACATTTGCCACATGCCATTCTTGAGTTAACAGTTATCTATAGGAAAGAGAAAGAAAGCAATCTTAGTCAATCTTAATAGGTGCTTTGGGTGCAATCCCCAAACATCTGCAGCACCACTTGAAAACCATCAGCATTAACAGAATTATCATTGGTCAATTGCAAAAGGCAGCTTTTCTTGGAACAACTTACATTCTGCACCCTTTAATATTATTAACAGCAACATCTGTCTATCCCAGGATTCCCAGGTTCTTGTGGAGGACTCAATTGGTGGCTAAAAATGCCAAATCCAGTCTAAACATCTGCATAGCTAACTGTGCAACCAACCTTAATAATAATGTTCTGGACAGTTTAAAACAACACAAAAAGGAATAAAGATGGAAGATAACTAACAGATGGGAACAAAGACAAAGAAAGGGGGACTTCATTCTTACTTACCAAATGCCTGGGTGAAGAACCAGGTCTTCAGGGCCTTTCAAAACACAAGAGTTTAAATCTCATATAATGATTTAATGTTCCAGGATATCATGCAAAGTTTGGAATGGAAGTGTCTAGCATCTTTTGGTAAATCAAGGACAGCATTCAGTGCCCAATGATAGGACTCAACATCGGTAAGCTCTGCCAGCATATTGTTATGCTGCACAGAAATATATGATTAGCACACAGTACGGACACAGCCAAATTAGAAGGGAAATCTACACAACTTATCCCAACATTTAATATTAGCACTTTAGACATGGATCTTTATAGTAAACTGAAGGCCATACTTAGAAAATGAGTATGCTCATGAAAAAGCAAGTGAAAACCAAAACAAGAAAATGTATAAATAAGACAGGGTGAATGAAAGAAATATTCCACTTCCAGTTGTAGCAAAATAAATATTCTGCTTCTTGGAAGTATTAAAGGAGAGTATGGAACAGCAGTTCAAACAATACAACTCTCTCATATTTTTTCTATTAATGTCCTATATTTTTTCCTTAAAACTGAAAGTAATTTTTTATGAACTGTATATATTTTTGCTTTTAAAAACCCACAGAATCATTTGAAAATATGATAATAGCTAGATAAAGCTATTGAAGCTTAAAAGCTAGATAAGTCGGTTTCAAATATTTATGAAGAGTGAGTTCACCAATATTTTTTAAGTTATTCCATTGGTGGGTAATAAATGGTGTCAGATAAATGGCACGTGTGACCCCCCATTATCATGGGAGCTGTACTGGTCACCAGTGTGTTCCTGGTTGCAATTCAAGGTGCTGATTGTCACCTTTAAAGCCCGACCTGGCTTTGAACCAGGTTAGCTGAGGGATAATCTTTTTCTACCCATCCAATTCGATCCAGCAGATTGGGCCTGCTGCAAATCCTCTCAGCCAAAGAGTATCAACTGGTGGAAACTAAAAGACAGGCCTTTTCTGCTACATCCCCTGCCTTGTGGAATAGTCTCCCGTTAGAAATTAAAATGGCCCAACTCTGTTGGTAAGGCTTTAAGAACTTGACTATGTACCAGGGCCTAGGCCAGAGGTAGGCAACCTTGGCTCTTTTATGACTCGTGGACTTCAATTCCCAGAATTCCTGAGCCAGCATGGCTGGCTCAGGAATTCTGGGAGTTGAAGTCCACGAGTCATAAAAGAGTCAAGGTTGCCTACTCCTGGCCTAGGCTCAGATTGTATTAAGGGCTCTGTTTCATGACTTTTATATTAGTTGGTTAGTTATCTTGGCTGCTGTATGTATTTATTGTTTGGAGTTTTTATTGTTTTAAATTGTTTTAATTGTTTTATAGTTTCAGAAGTGTCAGCTGCCCAGAATCACTTGGCTCAGATGATTGGCTATAGACTAGAGATTGATTGAATAAATAAAGACATAATTGGTACCAAATTTTCCTTAGAACAGTGTAAATACTAACACATTAAAACTTTAATAGATAATATTTCCACTATCATTTACTTATAGTTGTGAGCTCAACAAACTGCTATCTGACACAGTTGTGTACTTTCCCATTTAGTCCAGCAAACTGAATCATTATGGGCCAGGCTGCTGAAAATACTGAACTACTGCCAACTTTCCCAAAAATCTTAATTGGAATTAAAAGCAATAATAGTCTAATAACTGGGATACTGGCTGAGAAAACATTGCATGAGAAGAGGGGGATATAGTACATTATGCACTATTTGAAAATACTATTGCAGTCTGAAAGGTTTTAAGTTCCATATGTTTGACATAATGTAAAATATAATATAGGAAATACTCATACATTTATCACTTTCGCAGAATAAGACCCCCGTATCCAATAAAAAAGTGATTTATTTGTTTGTTTGTTTATTTGTTTATTTATTTGCCGCCCATCTCATGGTCAAGCTACTCTTATATGTTCTGTTATATATTGCCGGGGAAGGTGGGTGTGAATTGTTGTGAACAATCCACCTAATCTCTGATTTGTGGAGAACAAGGCATCTAACTTTGGACAACCTAATCTTCTGCTTCATGTGCTCTGTGGTACTGGCTTCTAAAAAAAGCATTTATCCAATTTTTGATAAATTAAATTAAGGTATCAGACTAGAGTTCAGAACACCTTGAGTCCTAGTCCCATCTTAGGCACAAAGCCAGCTGGGTGACGTTGGGCCAGTCTCATTCTCTCAGCCCTAGGAAGGAAACAATGGCAAATCACTTCAAAATCTTGCCAAGAAAACAACAGGGACTAGTTCCAGGCAGTTACTAGAACTCAATAATGACTCACGTGTGTGTGTGTGTGTGTGTGTGTGTGTGTGTGTGTATGCAGGCATGTGTGCACGCGCACAAACACAAATATATATTATCCAGTACTCACTTTTTCACTAATAAGTTCTCTTTTCTACCGTACTGAGCCTTCATTGCTTTATACTTTTAGCAAAGTATATAGAAAAGCCACGTGGTTATTAAAATCATGGGAAACTTGTGGTTCTCTTGATGCTGATAACTACAAGTTCCAATTTCCTTTTCTCTTGACAATGCTGATGGGATTGCTGAGTTGCAGCTCAGCAAAATCTAAGGGGTATAAGTGTCCTCTGCTGGATAAAAGGCTTGCTTTGCTACAAAAATATGGCTTCCTCACTTCCTATGGTTTGCTCCATGAGAAGAACATCAACTTTTATGCAAGGAGTTCATCAGGATTTTCTCACTTTGGAAACTAACGTGGAACTTCCCACTCCTATGAGAGTTTACTCATCCTAGTGAATTCATTGGGGCTACTTATAAATGTGTGCATTTAGTGTCACAGCCTTTTTTTGAATTGTTGCCCAATTCTTTCCATCCTTACTTTATTAAAACTTACCGAATGATTCAAGAGTAGTTACACCCCGTCATCCAAGGTGTTCCGTAGCATTGCTGTGAAGAAAAAAATTGAGACCTCTATAAAAGCCACTCTTTGCTTCTGGAGCCAAAATGGGATCTACATTAAACAATACAGAATCTAATTTAGTGGAGCTGCTGAATTCAGCCAGTGGTAATCCATATGCTATTTATCTGCTGATCGGTCAAGGACAATTCTTTACTTGGAACAAACTTTCCCGCCCACCAGTGGACTCAGTAGAAACAACTTAAGAATAACTCTTGCAGGAAGTCAAGTCAAGGTTTTTCAGTTAAACTCATTCCTCCCACCCAGGCCTATCCCATCTTTTGGAACTTGATGATTTGTCATAATTTTTGAGGCAACTGCAAAATGTTTTAAGCCTGCATTTCAACCAGGCATTGCAGACATGAAAAACCCAACATATCTGAAGTCCACCAAGTTGGGGATGTTGATTTAAACTTTAGCTGGA
Source organism: Protobothrops mucrosquamatus (assembly GCF_001527695.2). Lineage (NCBI taxonomy): Eukaryota > Metazoa > Chordata > Lepidosauria > Squamata > Viperidae > Protobothrops > Protobothrops mucrosquamatus. Next base: position 1,423,861 of record NW_015386400.1, on the reverse strand, counting down.
AGAACTTGTATTCAAGTTATGCAGCATATGCTATGTCTGTAAATCCAGCATGAGCACGTGTGTACAGGGCCCATCATACACAGCCATACTCAAAATACCTTTATATTATCATCCAAGAGGGCACACTAGATTTAGATATATAGTGATAGACTTATGAATGAACAAATAAAGGGAAAAACACAAAGGGGAAAAAAAGACCAACCTACCAAAAATAGTGTCATAAAAAACAGAATAGAAACGCAAGTTAAGATAGGCAAGAAAACGGTAAGTGAGCACCTGTCCAGCCTAGACGAGTCCAAATCACCAGGACCAGATGGATTACACCCCAGGGTTCTCAAGGAACTGGCAGATGTGATCTCAGAACCACTGAACTATATTTTTCAAAGATCCTGGAGCACAGGGGAACTACCAGAGGACTGGAAAAGAGCTGATGTAGTTCCCATCTTCAAAAAAGGAAAAAAAATGGACCCAGGAAATTACAGACCTATCACCCTGACCTCGATACCTGGGAAGATTCTGGAAAAGATAATCAAACAACAAATCAGTGAACACCTAGAGGCAAACAAAGTCATTACTAAAAGCCAACATGGGTTTGTCAAAAACAGATCACGCCAGACAAATCTTATCGCATTCTTTGACCAAGTGACAAAATTAGTGGATCAGAGGAATGCTGTGGATATAATTTACTTGGACTTCAGTAAGGCATATGATACAGTAGATCACAACCTACTACTTGAAAAGATAGAAAAATGTGGGTTAGACAGCATCACCACCAGATGGATCTGTAGCTGGCTGACCGGCCTTCTCAGCGTTTGGTCCTCAATGGAACCGCATCTACATGGAGGGAAGTGTGTAGTGGGATGCCCCAGGGCTCTGTTCTGGACCCAGTGCTCTTCAACATCTTCATCAACGATTTGGACGAGGGGATAGATGGGGAAATCATCAAATTTGCAGACGACACCAAGCTGGCAGGAATAGCCAACACTCCAGAAGACAGGCTTAGGATACAGGAGGATCTGGACAGACTTGAACACTGGACGCTATCGAACAAAATGAAATTCAATGGTGAAAAAAGTAAGGTTCTACATTTAGGCAAGAAAAACCAAATGTACAGGTATAGTATAGGGGGTACCTTGCTCAACAGTAGTAACTGTGAGAGGGACCTCGGAGTCCTTGTGGACAATCACTTAAATATGAGCCAGCAGTGTGCTGCAGCTGCCAAAAAGGCCAACACAGTGCTGGGCTGCATTAACAGAGGGATAGAATCAAGATCACGTGAAATATTAATACCACTTTACAAGGCCACACTTGGAATACTGCATTCAGTTTTGGTCACCACGATGTAAAAAAGATGTTGAGACTCTAGAGAGCAACAAAGATGATTAGGGGACTGGAGGCTAAAGCATATAAGGAACGGCTGCTGGAATTGGGTATGTCTAGTTTAATGAAGAGAAGGACGAGGGGGGACATGATAGCAGTGTTCCAATATCTCAGGGGCTGCCACAAAGAAGAGGGAGTCAAGCTATTCTCCAAAGCACCTGAAGGCAGGACAAGAAGCAACAGATGGAAACTAATCAAGGAGAGAAGCAACCTAGAACTAAGGAGAAACTTCCTGACAGTTAGAACAATTAACCAGTGGAACAACCTGCCTCCAGAAGCTGTGAATGCTCCAACACTGGAAGTTTTTAAGAAGAGACTGGACAGCCATTTGTCTGAAATGGTATAGGGTTTCTTGCCTGAGCAGGGGGTTGGACTAGATGACCTCCAAGGTCCCTTCCAACTTTATTATTATTATTATTATTGTTATTATTATTATTATTATTATTATTATTATTATTATTATTATTATTATTATTATTATTATTATTATTATTATTATTATTATTATTATTATTATTATTATTATTATGGTGGAAAGAGAGATCTCTGCTGCCCACCTCCTTAAGGTGAAAGATCAGTGAAAAGTGACCCTTTTGATATGGCTAGATGCCTGTTCGAGTCCCTGGATCATTTTGGGTTGTTTCAACTTCCTTTCATTCCATCTCCAGAGTGAGCAGAATGTTCTGCCTTCTCCAGGACTTCCCTTATCTTTCCGATGAGCTCACAAATCAGTGTAAAGTATATAGAAACAGGTTACAACTTTGCAAAATTCACTAGCTTCCTCCATAAATCTCTGTGTTTAATCTGTTCTGATTTATCTCTTTTGAGCCTAAAGAGGCCAGGATCTTGCACCCTTTGGGAACAGGTAGAATTAAACTCAATAGGGTTACTTCTGAGCAGTCATGCACCGTAAGCATCCACTACTCGGGCAATCACCTTTCCAGATTGGGTCTCTCCCAGACTGCAGCTTTTAGGATTCCCAGATTATGTTGCTCTTCATCTTTTAGAACGACTGAAGCTTGTGGCCACTGGTGTCCAAGACGATTTGGAAAGTACTAGGTCGGGAAAACACAGCGAAATAGCGAAGTGTCTCTCGGCTCTCCTTCAGCTTTTTGATCCTCTTGGCAGATAATTCTACCAGCCAGAAGAGTCATGTTTAATTTCTTTTCGTCCTTTGTCCGCCTTGGACAGGACAGGAGTCGCCTGAAAGACATGCAACTACCGCGATCCTCCTCCGGTCCACGGTCCCGCCGCGCTCTCCACCTCGCCTGGGTCCCTCCCTGTCCTTTTGACAGACACCGCCGCGGGCTTCGCAGACCGCCGCGGCCCCTGAAGCTGCATACGACAATGGTACGATGTTCGCAGACTGAGCTAGCCAAAGGGGAAACATGAGAAGACGCGGCTATTCATGTTCCCGGGCTAGGGCGCTCCGGTCTGGACAATAAAGACGAGCAGCCGCCGCCGCGGGGCGAGAACTCTCGCGAGCGGTGTGCGTGCCGAAAGCGTGTGGCGGGAGCTGGGATGGGAGCAGGGAAGAGCGGAGCCAAGCAAACCGACGAACAAGCGCGCAGTCAGACCGAATCCCGGCTCCGCAGCCATCGCAGCTCCCAACAGCCGCCAGGTACTGACCGCTGGAGGCATCCCCGGGAGTGGGAGAGGACGCGCGCGCGCGCTTGCAGAGCTTGACCTGAACCAAGGCAACGGGAGGGGGGGGGAAGGGGCCCGTCCCCGCAGACCTATCTCAACCTCACCTTCAGGCACAGAGTGGTCCTTCTGTACCAGCAAGCTCTCCCCGTCCCGGTTTTCCTCCGCCTTCCTTTGGCAAGAGATAAAGGCTCTGTCCGCAGCTGGTCTCTTGCGGTTCCGACGGGGGAAAGAAAGTGGGAATCCTGGCAGGGCGGTGGGGCTACAGGTGAAAGGTCGCTAAGGTTTTGCCGTCCAAAGGGAGAGCTAGTGAGTCCGCCGGCCGTGTCCACCAAGTCCGGGCGCGACCTAGTCTTCGTAAGCGCTCGGTTTCGCCGCGGCTCAGCGGTCCCGCTCGCCTAGCGCGCGCGACTTCTCTCCCTGTTCTTTCCCGTTTGAAACGAGCCGCGTCCTTCAAGGAGTTGAGCGGCTTCTCTGTCTAAAAACAATATTACTGAGAATACAGCCCGAACGCCTTCCCTGCCAGAAGCATCCCCCATCACCCCCACCCCCACCACTCCCCACACCCCAAGTTAATAAGATTCATAGTAATAGCAACCAGAGGCGGTGGGGAGAAGGTGCGCAAAAGATCCTGCTCGGCGTCCTAAGGGAAGCGGGTGCTTTTATTTTTGCCTTTCTGTTTGCTGACTGGGGGCAGGCCCGGCGCTTGATCTCGTAAACCCACCATCACTAATGGCACAAGTGAACTGCGCCTTGTCCCGTTTCTGAGCGGAACTGCCGCACCTCTACCGGTATTAGGCGAGTTTGGGACGCGCAGATCCGCAGGAGAATCATCCGAGGGAGTCGGCGCAGCATCCTCCGTTAGGCGCCGTCTGTTCTCCAGAGTGCGCATCCGCATTTCTGCGAAAGTTGATGGGGCCTCGGCGGAGGAGCGCTTGCGAGGAGCGGGCTGGTGGTATTTGCGGCGACCTTTGCGGAAACTGGGTCCCGCTGCGGGAAGCGGTCGTCGCCTTTTCCTGCGTGCTGTTCTCCCACCACTCCCACCAATGACCCGTGTCTTTTAAGCGCCGCTCTGTATTGTGCCTTAAACAAGGAGCTTGAGACATCTAGACACGATTGATGCGACTTTCGCAAACTGGATGTTCTCCGGATATTTGAAATTCGCGTGCTCTAGATTTTGAAATACGCATGTTTCGACTTAATTAGTGGAAACTATTTATATTTCGGCAGTGGCTCTGAGTTACTGGTTACAAATTGCAATAGGATTATTATCGCCCCGACGGGCTTGTTTCTAACTTCTTTTGGTTCTGCCGGAAGGGGACCACCCTGGTTCACCTGGAGCACGCGTGGGAACGCCTTTGTCGGGAAGAGAAGAGTCCGGCGAACATGAACCAGACCGAGGCCTTCGAGTGGTGGCGGCTTCAGAGGAGTGAAGGAAGGTTCTTTGGACGCCCTCAGAGGCAACCCAAGATGCTACCGTTTAACTCTGGGGAAAGTACCGCTGGTTCAGCTGAGGCCATCCTAACGGGGTAATTTGATGGTGCCCGGAGGCTTTTCTTTCTTTTATCTTTTTTGTAAAAGGTCGCATCCCCACCAGAGGAAGACCTGTGTGGTGCTTGAAATATGACAGTGGTCTTTCCGGTGTCAGATTCGCTCTTGGGCAAAGTCCCGAGGGCTGGCCGGCAGGCACCTGGCGAGGGCGGAGGACCGAAGGGGACTGTGGGGGGCGCGAGAGTTGTCTGTTGTCTGGGCCCAGAGCGCCGGCAGGTTCCTGTCCTCTTTTGGTCCAGTAGCGCTTGTCCCATTGCCTTGGAGGCCAGTCCCCCGCCGACCCGCAGAGCGGCCTGCCAGGCCGACGCGCGTCCACAGCGTGTTTTTCTTGCGGACAAATCCGAAAGGAGTCTGAACAACATCCTCGCAAATATTGACAGTGGCTACTTCAAAGTTTTTTTGGAGTGGAGAGTGAGGCGAAGGTGGCGCGACTCCTGGAGGTGGCGAAGGCTTAGTTTCTTTGGGATGGGGATGGCGCGAGGGTGGGGCGCTGTTGGCGCGGGATCTCTTCAATGGCTTTGGTCAGCAGAGAGGCCAAAGGGAGCTCCGGCCGCGAAAAGCTCCCTGCGTGGGTTCTGACGAAGCGAAGGCGAGCCGGTAGCAAAATTAAAGGTTGGGCTGGAATAAAGAGGGGAGCGCAGCGCTGGGGAGGACGGGAAGAAGCAGAGCAAGGCCGACGACGCCACCCGGGACTCTGTTTTCATCTCTCCGCCTTCCCCCACCCAGAAACGCGTAGATGTGAATCTGAACGCGCTTTCTGCTTGGGCGATGCTTCGTTTTCTTGTCATGGATGGGAGCTGGACAAGTTGATAAACTTATCTCGCCTCTCAAAGGCGGCCCCTTCAGCCTTGGAAAAACCCTTAATGCACACGCATTTCAGAAACGAGTTTTCCAAGTTTGTTTGGCTGCGTCTCTTTCTGCGCATCTTTTGCAGACTTCGCCTCTGTTCCTCTTCCTGTCCTGCCATCTCTCTGGCTGAGTCTACCCAACAGGCTTTAAACCAGGGTGCAACTGGAGGGTGGAATGGTGTGTGGTGATCACCAGGCCATTATACACAAAGTCGTTGTGAAGCAAACCAACGATAGTTATTAGTAAAACGTGGTTAAACAAGCTCATGACTTGCGTTTGCAGCCGAGACTGTAATTAGCCTTATCTCTAGCAATGAGCACCCATAGGGACAGGCAGCATCACGTGCCTTTCTTTTTCTGATTGGGAAGAGCCCTCCTCCACCCCTCCCCCTCCGGTTTCTTCCCTTAACCATAGTCCACTCTGGATGTCTCTCTTCTATTTCTGATGCCCACCTTCCTCTATCAGACTGGTCTTCAAATCTCGGAGGTATGTGATATTTGATCAGACACTTTTTATCCATATTAGTAAATCATATGTGAATGCTTATGGGCATGCTTCTCAATTGGTCTGGGTGAATCCAGGGTCCCTGAGCCAATGGCCCCTATCTGCGAGGTGCGTCAAAATTTCCACCTTTGTATTTGTTTAATTACTTGCGGTGTGTGAAGGGTGAAGGTGGGAGGGGGGAAGTTGGGGGGAACCTACCAATGATATCCTGTGCAGGTTTCTAAACTAAACTAAAATAACATTTGGCTACAATTCAACAGTCAGTTGGGACTAAATCCGACTGAGTTCAGTGAGTCTTGCTTTCTGCTAAACTTGCAAAGGTTGACCCTGTTTGAAGAATTTCCCATCACAAAGTGAGATCTGTTTCCAGAAGCTTGTAGGGACGTCCATGGAATGTTCTTGGGAACAGTACAGTGGTTTGTCTTCCTTTTTTTCCCTGTGATTTTTTCCCCTTATTTCTCAATTAGCCTACAGTCCTGGGATTTCCCCTCAGTCTCCCATCCAAGTACTAACAAGGTCTGATCCGGCTTAAGTTCAAAAGTAGACAAGGTCAGATCGTAAACGTGTGTTGGCGTACCTTTCTGTAGGTGTTCACATTTACAGACAAGAAAAGCTGATTTAAATCCCGGTTGTTCAAAAACAATTCATAATAATCCTGGAGTTTTACTATGACACTCAAGTGCTGTATTCACACATATTTATTTATATCCAAATCGAGAACATAGCAGAATATTTTAAGCTTGGGACAGATGTATCTGCTTGATAGGCAGAATCCTCGAGTGGTTTAAAGCACCCAGGGAAAAAAGAAAGGCTCCCACGCATTCACAAGTCCCATGCATTCACATGGGATTTAATGCGTGTACATTCTCAAATGCAGGGGTGCAGGCACATCCTTGTTTGCTCAGGACTGCCTTTGTTTTTTTAAACCTCCACCACACAAGTGGGAGAGTCAATGTTTCTGTTCTTTTCCTTGAAGCGCCAGTTTGGATCCTAGGTCTGTTGATGGTCTTGCAAAAAAAAAAAAAAAAAAAAAGCAAATTTCAGCAAAAACGCTTCCCCAACCATTTGTGCTTATAACCGTTTGTTCATTTCTTAGAGTGGCCTCCCTCCTTTTCTGGACAAACAGTGCTTGAGGCTGCTAAGAGTAATAAAATATAGACCATTGTTCCAGTTTAATAGTAAATTATTTTTTGGGGAGGGGGGAACCCTTAATAGAAGGAAACAAATAAATATGTACGTTAGGCAAAACAAGTCCCCAGCTTTACATTAGCAAAGTGGGCACCTCCATTGCAAAACCTGTCTGCTTTTCAGGCAAAGAAACAAACAAACAAACACAAAAGCTTATCAAAGTTGTATCAGATCTAATACTTGGCTGGAAAAAAAACACCAGAAAAATCTGTGCTGTAGATTGGGAAACAAACCAACAACAAAAACGTTCCGAAAAAAAGAGTGACAAACTATTTTTGAACAACCTGAAGAAGTCGCAATCCTGGTGGGAAAGAGAGCTGTTTGTCCCCCTTTCTATCCGTACGTGTGTGTGTGTGTGTGTGTGTGTGTGTGTGTTTGGGAGGAACAGTCTAATTATTGGGAAAACTCTCTGGCGAAAGTTCCTTGTTCGCTTGAAGAATTGGTCCTGTCACTAGGGGGCGTGCAGACAGGTGTAAAGGAGGCGGGGAACGGGACCGGCCGGGAAGGGGAGCCCCCCAGACACCCACATCAGCTACGCCCTCCTGCCCAAGCCGCCTGCCCTCCGGACGGAGCTTCCGTCTCTCATTCGCGGACGCGACGGCAAATTAGCGGGGTGATGCTGGGTTTTCGTCTCCGATTCAGTGGAAGAGAGTGATGCTGCTGCAAGGGATGGAAATAGCCAGGTAAAAAAAAAAAAAAAGAAGAAGGAGGAGGAGGCGAGTCCGCAGAGAGTCATTGAAACTTCATAAACGCAAACCGAGGTTAGGATCGCCCAGTAGCTCAGCTGAGGCGGCCTTTGATTAAAGCGCGCCGCGTTTCCTCCTCTCTCCGAGCGGTAAGCCTTGTTTGAAGAGGCGCAACGCCCAGGTTCGCTTTTCGCTCTAGCCCCGATTAAACCAGCCACGAGATGCCCTGGCGGGGCGTGTGAACTCAGCCATGGGGCTTGGGTTTAGCGGGGGCGTCTCGAAGAGCCACGGATGCCCGCTCTTCAATATTGGCAACTTTTCTATCTCCCTTCTCTCCCGCCCCGTTGCGGGGGGGTGGGGGGTGAGGGGGGTGTCAAGGGACGTGTATTCCTTCGGTAGCCCTGACGGCTACTGCAGCTGCTGCTGGCGGCTCTCCCTTGGCGGGCAAGTTCTCGCCCTTGATCTCGTTGGTTCCCCTCCCCTCCTCCGCGATGCGTCGGGTGATGTCCCGGACCCGAGTAACCCGAGGTTTCTCCTTTGCAGCGCGCGCCTGTCCCCGCTGACCGGAACTGCCTGCCCGCACCCAGCCGGCCTGGTCTCGCCTGAAGGACGTTGCCACCCTCCAGTCATGAACGCCATCGTCTTCAACAAGCTCAGTGGCCAAGTGCTCTTCGAAGAAAGTGCCAAGGAGCACGACAGAAACAGCAGCCGGCCTTACGGGCCGGTCCTGGAGGTCTCTCCTCACCCGGAGGTCCTCCTGCCCGACCGTCCTCCCAATAAAGACAACCTCAGCATTCGCCATAAAAGGACGGGGTAGGCGCCCGCAGGCTGCTAGAGGCTGGGTGGGGGCTTGGGGGGAAGGTGGGAGGAGAGGAGGCAGGAGAAGTGAGAGGCTGGGAACACCGGTTGAACACCTTCTGGGGTCGCTGTCCCCCCTCTCCTCTTCTTAGCCTTTCCTAACAAGGGCCTTGTGTGAATGACCCAATCAACCCATCATTTATGCCCATTTTGGCAACACCTTCACTTCCAAACGCTTCTTGTTAAGCTCAGCTCAGCATTCTAGAGTTTAGTTACAATTATGTTCCACTGAATTATTTCCGAGCACTTTAAAAAGATACAGGCATGCTTTGAAGATGAAAATCACACCGATAGGCTTGGCAGTTGGCATAGCAGAAACAGTGAAACTCTATACAACTGACATGAACTGATGTTTTGCTGGAAATCAGAAACTACCCTAAATACTGTGAGAACAGGGAAAAGTTGTGCCAGAACAATAACTGAAAATTGAAGTGGCTGAGCATTTACCTAGGAGAGAGACTTCAGTGGGATTTACATCTGAGCAAACTGATGTTGCTGCAAATAATAGTAATAATAGTAGTAGTAGTAATAATAATAAATAATAATTTCAAAACAAAGGAAACTAGTCATATCTATTAATCTATATTACATTTGAGAGGCAGCTAGAGAAATAATTAATATGGTGTCAATTAATTGATATAGAATTCCTTTCGTTGTGGATATTTTAACCATTCAAAACAAATTTACTGCTGTTTATTATTGCTTTTCAAGTGACAGATAATATGATTTTATTTGTTGAACATTTATCCAGACTTGGTTGGCTTTTAGGAATGCTTTTATACAATTATTTTGCAATTGACTGCCACAATATTGCTATTTACCTGCTATTGTGTTAACATGTAAACCCTGATCTATCTACTGTCTACATTATGAATCTAAAGGACTCAACATTTGCCCCTTTTGTTGAGAAACAGGCATGAAATGGATGGGTGGGTTGGTTGATGGCTTGTACATGGACATTCATTATAAGATCATTGTAGATGCTTTCATAAACAAAATGAGACAATTCTGATAATAATGCACATAGATCACAATGCTCATTTGTGGGAAGTATCTTCATCAGAAATTTAAGGGATATCAAAAATGGAAAGGGAGAACAGATTCTTTTTTCTCTGAAATGAAAAGTTAAAAATCACATCACGTTTATACTTACAAAATATTTCAGGTTACCAAAAGAATGGTTGTGCTGCACTGAAGTGCTGAGATGCTACTACCAACTGATTCATACTGAATTACATTTCAATAATAATAGTAACAAGTAAAAAAGACCAAAAAGAAATAAAAAATAAAAATAAAGGGGGCATTCATGAATGGAGTGGGGAGGGAATAAGCATCGTTTGAGGGCAGCCTCAATAGAATTACAGGATCAAACTCCAGAACCTTAATCAGAAATTGGCAATAGTATGGAAGGACAAAGAGCAGTGGAATAGGAAACTGACAGAAGAAACCTCTGGATGAACAGAAATCAATAAAAGGCCTGCTCTCAAGCAGGCTCTTGATATTTCTTGAGATTTGTGGAAAGACCAAGCCCGGTTGCTTAATTTGTGTACTTGCATGCCCATCTTCTCACTGGGGATACCAAAATTCCGGGGCCAGTTTTAAGGGGAGATCAACCCTGCCCCTGGTTATAATCTGTTTCTCTAATGATTCCCCTTTGTGTCATGATTTTGGATACAAACTTATGTAAACTTGCCTCTGTGTAAATTCCATGGAACTTTATTCAGTAAAGCTTCTTTCCATGAAGGGGGACTGCATATGGTTAGGCTTTACATTAATTAAACAGGACATGCCTAGAAAAACAATACATGCCTGAAAGATGAGACGAAGTTGTTAATGTCTTCCATTGGATGAACTTCTGTTGGGATAGGAATGCAGAAGCATCCCATCAGGCAAATATTTGCCTTTGCCTAGAGAAAAATTCAGAGTGCAATATTATCTATCCATAATATTGGATAGATAATTATGTGTATCTAGAATATTAATTGCTTATCAGTACCGAGTTGTCTGCAAAGGTCAAATTTAATTTCATTTAAGATTGGTCATGTGCAGAAATTACTAACATGAGCTTCCCTTAATAATTAGTCACAAACAGATGTAAGACTCAGAGCGTTGGAAGTGGGAAGGAAGTTATTGTCCGAATATCTTGAGTAGCCAAATGTGTAAATTGCTTGATCTCAAAACAAGATGGATCATGGTTACATTAGCCCCACTATCAGTTAAACTAAGTTCCTCGCTTTGGGGAACTGGCTGCCCTGTTTGGAATTGTGGGAGCATTCTTGAGGGAAGGCTTGCCCCAAGACAAACAATATACAAAATGTTTTTGTTGTGTTGCCCAATAGCAAGATTACTTAGGTTGCTTCCCATCACATCCTCTTGTCCTGCAAGTTGATCTCAGCTTCCTGGTTCATGTTTGGGGCTCACAGGCAAACTGGCACCCAGGTCCTGGATTAGTATGAGAGTCATGCCCCCTTTTGATTATATATTTACCAGCTGGCTTTGGGGGTTTTGATCTGAGTCAGTTGTCTTATTTTAAAATACAAGTAGAAGCACCTGGAGAAAGGGATGGGATTTAACTCTTTATCTCTTGCTCCAACCTAGGGAAGTTTTTCATATGAAGACATTGTTGATCTTGGGAGGACACCCCCTACCGTTGCCTACCGTAACAGAGCAATTGACTGTCCTCAGCTTAGCTCACAGTGTGTTCAGCAAGCATATTGTATAATGAAGCTGTGAAAATGAAGACCCAGGAGTCCACTAAAACTTTGGGTGCACCCTTAGATTCTCTCCAAGTATTAATACTAAATATTAACTGTAATGCAAAGGAAAGGAGAACATATTAAGTAGAGAAGAGTGATATTGACTGCGTTTAATTAAATTTAACTCTAGTTAAATTAATACATATTTTTCTCTGGTCCAGGATGGTTTTGCAACTCTTATTCCTGCTTCTGCCTTGGCTTCCAGCACAGATTTTGCACTCTAAAGGAGCAGTAGAATAATGACTGAAAATAAACTAGGTTTCTTTAGAGAAGCTCCTTCAGAGAAAGCATTCATTTTAGTTAGTAGATTTTTACCTTGCCTTTCTTAGTTAAGTACTGATTAATTTAGGTGCAATTTGCTTTAAGCAGCACATGATCCATGATGGAACTTACAAAAATGGTGTGTTTGGAAATTTACATGTGGTCTCCCACTGAGACAGATTTACCTAGTTTCAAATATATATATAAATGCTCAATTGCTTAAGGAACCTCAGTAACTTTAAGACATATGATCTTCGACTCTCAGAATTCCACAGCATGCTCTCTAGGGAATTCTGGGAATTGAAGTTCACACATCTTTGAACTGCTGAGATTGTAAAGCACTATCCTACATGTCCCCATTGTGGGGCCAATTATTAGTAAGCCCAGTCACCTCCCATTGACTGAATGGGTTTGGAAGTAGGGTACATCTACTGTTATTAGTGTGGTCTGTTGGACTGATACTAATCCATGGGCAATTCTTTGGGGTTTTTTTTGTGCTCCTCTCTTGCTGCCTACATGGGGGGGGGCTCTTTTGCATCCTAATAGCATCCATATTGCTAGATGCTGAGGGTAGTAGATCTCTTGTTTAAAGGTAGAATTGAAAGAACAGTGCAGGAGAGTTTGTTGATTAAGCAAGCCCTTTACTCCCCAATGCCCTAGATCGGGGTCCCCAACCCCCGGTCCATGGACCAGTACCGGGCCGCAGCATGCCAGCAACTGGGCTGCACAAACAAGCAAAGCCCCATCTGCGGAATGCAGGCAGCACACAAAACCACGCACCCTCCGTTCCACGGAAAAATCTCTCTCCACGGAACCGGTCCCTGGTGCCCAAAATGTTGGGGACCTCTGCCGTAGATATAATGGGATAGTAACTCCTGACATTTTTGCTAGCATGGCTGAAGAGTTCTACATTGGAGAAGATTGCTGAACTTGCTTGCTTTGGCCGCATGGCATGATATATCTGTGTCCAGTGAGACATGGAGAGAAAAGCTAAAGACTTGTGTCAAGTACCAAATGTTTTCTGTTAGCAAACACTGTTTTGTCTGCAATTTCTTTTCTTCTCAAATCCAAGGTCAGACAATGTTTTAACAGCTTCCTTACTTGAGAAAGATCTTTTATCTTCATAAGAAGTTGAGATAGTATGCAGGCCAGAACTGGACTATGGTATTTAAATTATCAAAGCCTCCAGTTTGGCAACTCTTTTGTCCTCCATCCCTTGGGGATGAGTTTTGCCCTTGGTTCACATGCTTATATATTTGCTTTCTCCAGCGTTATTTTATGAATATGAGGAGAAGTATCAGAACTGTTACATATAGTTGGGATGGTTTTTTTATACAGTTAGAGAGGTAAACATGCAAGCTCCTCTCTGTGTATTCTTCCATAAAACCTGAATAAATGATTATGCATAGTTTGTAAATCCACACTCCCTTATATTTATTTTATTTTATTTTATTTTATTTATATGCCGCCCTTCTCCCGACAGGGACTCAGGGCGGCGCACAACATGTTTAAAACCAGAACATCTATACAATCCCCCCCTTAAAACCGAATTAAACCGAATTTTAATGTTGCGTCTTCCGAATATTTAAAACCCAATGTAAAATCCACCCTAGGTCAGGTCCGCTTGCTGGAAGAGCCATGTCTTGAGGGCGCGA
>NW_015386400.1:1391996-1409892 GCF_001527695.2 Protobothrops mucrosquamatus | reverse complement strand
AACGGTGCCTCCGACTCCCAACTCACCGAGACGCCGCAGCATGATACCGTGGTCTACGGTATCAAAAGCCGCTGAGAGGTCCAAAAGAACAAGGACAGAGGAGTGCCCTCTGTCCCGGGCCCTCCAGAGATCATTGACCAACGCGACCAATGCCGTTTCCGTGCTGTGCCCCGGCCTGAAACCCGACTGGTATGGGTCTGTGTATTCTTCCATAAAACCTGAATAAATGATTATGCATAGTTTGTAAATCCACACTCCCTTATATGTCTGCATTTGTGGGCTGCTCTGAATGCCTTTAGATCTTTGTTTAAAGAACTGTGGCCTTCATGCCTCAGTTGCCCCATATGTCTCAGAGACTGAGGCTGATCCTTCTGGGAAATATTTGGAATCAATTGACCTTTAGTTTAATCAGCAGGGTTCTCCTTTATGTTGCTTGTAATTACCATTGATCATGTACAACGACAGGAATATGTTAGAAAAGGCTCCAGAGTATATTCAGAGTCATTCCCATTTATAATTTTGACTTCTAGGATGGTACTGATAATCCAGCTGAAGTTGGAATTATTGTAATCACATTCCTGTGAAAATACAGTTGCTTAATAGAAATAAGACAGTCCAGACCTAAGAAGCCAGAAGAGACAAAGCCAACTGAGCTGAAATTTGGGATGACTGGATCCATATGCTGACTCTGTGCTTTATCCCTATTCAGCCCCTAGCAGGAGAAAACTTGGAGGGAGGGGAGAAGGGAAGCTCGTATTCACAAAAATAATGCTGTAGTATAGGTAGTCCTCAACTTACCATCACAGCTGGGACCAGAATGTCCATTGCTTGGCAAGGCAGTTGCGAAGTGAGTTGTGCCCAACTTTACAATCCTTTGTGCCTTGCCTATTAAGCAAGTCATTGCAATTGTTAAATGAATCATGCAGCCGTTAACACAAATCCAGCTTTCCCCATTGACTTTGTTAGATGCTGTCTGGAAAGGTCACAAACGGTGCTCACAGGACCCCAAGGACACTACCGACCATTGTAGATGCTTGCCAGTTGTCAAGTGCCTGAATTTTAATCACTTTTAAAGTGACACAATAGCTTTGAATGGTCACTAAACGAATGATTATAAGTTGAGAACTACTTATAGTTAAAAAACAATAAAATTATTTGTGTTATGGGGGGCACAAAGAGGTTGGTCTCTGGTTGGGTTAGCATTAATGGGCTCTCTATTGGGGATCTACACATGGGGAGCCATAATGTAGCCTGTTCGATTCTAGCGTAGCATATCGCTTGACGTTACGATTTATGGCTTAATTTTTTTCTGCTAATCCCGAGATCTGTATATTTAACAAACCATGGGGTAATGTTGTTTCCACATTGATTATAGTCTATATCTGCTATTCTGACTTGGGAGAATGGGAGAAGCTATAGATCAGACTTCCACAAGTGGAAGCCGAGGGTTCATTTTTGTAAAACATTTGATCAGTTTCATTCTCAACCCTGGATTGGAGTAGCAACCTGATACATACAGTCATGACGAACAATTCCCTTTCATGACTCATTGATGCCCTGCTTCTCCATCCCATGAGTAGTCGTATGAATGCATAGCTTTCTGCCCTTTGCTCCTGAGACCTAGGAGGCTAAGAACTCAATATACCTTTTCTCTCCCCTCTGTCTTGCCTCATTCACAGTGCCCGGCAGAACAGTGGGAAGGTGAGGCACAAGCGCCAGGCCCTGCAGGATATGGCACGACCACTGAAGCAGTGGTTGTATAAGCACCGGGATAATCCCTACCCAACTAAGACAGAGAAGATCTTGCTGGCTCTTGGCTCCCAGATGACTCTGGTCCAGGTAAGAAGAAAATACTCTGCAGACTCTGCTTTAAAAAGTCTGATTGGTTGCCATCAGATGTACCAGCAAGTATAGTTTACATCTAAATAAAACATGCATGGTGTAAAGACCATTTGCAGCCTGTGAAAAACCTTAGATATGACCCATCTGGACCACCAGAAATTACAAACTTTTTTAATGTAATAGAAGGAAGAGAAATAATAGAGAAGAGTAAAATTTATTTACTTGTGGCACTTCAGAATGCTCCATCTCCCTTCAGATTATCCCATTCCGGAGGTTTGTTGGTTTCTGGAAGTAAATTCTTCAAACCAGACATGAAGGATTTACTTTCAAAAACTGCCAAACTTCCCTAAGACAGGAAAAGTTTTGGCATGTTTCAGAAGAATATTTGGGAGCTCTCCTGAACATTCTGTTCCTAGAGTGACAAATTTTGCATGGCTGTAATGATTGGAGAGTAATATTAAGCACGTTTAATTTTAATACATTTGAGAGTATAGGATGCCATTCAAAGGCCAAATATCGTTCTCAATCTGGAAAGATGCACATCTGTCCTATAACAATTTCCCCCAATTTTGTGTCTTCCAGTGGTATTGAACAAACAACTGAAGTTCTTAGTGCAGCTGGAGTGTACTTCAGCTGCTCTTTCAAGTACATGTAGATTTATTTTTGTCTTCAGTTAAATGGAAACTAAATACCAGTTATTTCATTCCAAAAAAGCAGCAGCCACAAGCTTTTATCTGAATATTAATCTGATTTTATTGTTTTGATCTGTTCCAGAAATAAGTATCTATCTATCTCTGCCTTAAAACTATTGGTACTGGAAGGAAGTTGGGAATTAAACTATGGCAAGAAACCATTATTGTATGAGTAAATTAAATAATTTCTCTGGAAAATATGGATAGCTTGATTTAGGCTTCCAGATGATATTTATTACATCAACATGACTGTCTATACATGTGGAACTGTAGCATCCATAATTGTGTTTGGTTGGATGAAGATCACTTGAACAGGGTGGAGGAAATCAGATTGGGGAATAAATCAAGTGTTTGATTTCAGTGTTTTGGCTTTATTGTGATTTCTTAGCAATAGCAGTAGCACTTAGACATATATACAGTTCCATAGTGCTTTATAGCACTCTCTCACTGGTTTACAATGTTAGCTATTGTCTTCAGCAATCATCATTTTACCAACCTCGGAAGGATGGAAGGCTGAGTCAACTTTGAGTCCGTTAAGATTGAACTCCTGGCTGTGGGCAGAATTAGCCTGCTTTCTAACCAATGTGCCACCATGGCTCCTTGGGAATTTTGTTATATCAAGTCTATTGTGAAATGATGTATAATAAAACTTAGGCAGGTATGGAGATATGTTTTCATTCTAGTCCAACCATTAACCTTGTCATTTGACTACTTTAACTGTGTAGGAATAAGTTGGACACTCCCATTAATTTTTTCCCTTTTTTGAAGGACTTTTATTAAATGTAGTCCTTTTGCCTTCTTAACTTTTCATGGCAATATGTTCCACAGAAGTTAAATGGCATGTCTGGTTAAGAAGAAAAATGCTTAATTTTATTGAAGATCTATCTTACTTGACAGAAGCATGTGGTCCAAAAACAAACAAACAAACAAACAAACAAACAAACAAACAAACAAACAAAAGAACTATAATAAAATATTCCACATGTTCCTTCCATGCTTGGTCCAGCAATCCTGTCATATCTGCATGAAGGGAAAGAAAAGGAGAGAATGAATTGTGGTTGAGATCTGATTATTGATTAAAAGAAGCCAATCTTCAAGAATAATAAAGACAGAGTATAATTTCAAGTCACACCTGAATGTAGAATAATTTCTCTGCAACCATACCAACTCAAACTGACATTATTTTATCTTGTGAACTAGGTCATATTTTAATATGTACTTGAAAAAATAGTTCTCATTCCTTAAAGCTGTGCATTCCAGATGATCAAATAGTGTTGGATGACTGACTTTAATCTAGGATTGTTAAGTGCCAGGACACTTCTGGAGTTGACCAAAATAAGTGTTCTCATGATCTGTATTTCCTTGTCATGCATTCCATATAATGAGGTTGACCCCTTCCTTTGCATCATTCTGTCAAATTCTGTAACACGTTGCTATGTTAGTTTTATTTGGTTAAGTTGATATAGCATTAGAATTATGGTTTTATTTCAGTTTCAGTCAAATCTTTCTTATGATGGGATTGGTGCCAAATTGGAAAAAGAAATCCTCTCATAACCCACCACAGTTGATTATTGTTATTAATTTTTAGCCATTCAAACTGCAATCTGAAGCTGATCTGCCTTGCCCTAATATCCACGGAACTTAGTGGAACTTGTTGCTGGGTAAATATAAGTAAGATTGCATTAAGACTCCATAAATATGCGCGTGAAGAAAAAAAAATCTTTGAAATAATTTGCCTTGTGTATAAAGGAACTCTTTATATCTGTGGTGAATCTATAGCCCCCTAAGGACATTCCTAAAGTTATCTCTCATAGCCTCTTAGCTTTATGGCTTAGACTTAGTTTAACTTCCCTGGAGGTCCATAGGCTTGTTACTCTGGCCCCTTCATCTTCAGTTTAAGTTACTGCATTAATTGTGTGTATTATATGTATTTGAATATTTAATAGAAGAGTGGAAAGTCTTTTTAAGCATGTCAGTTCTGCAGTCTTAATTCAAAATCATTCAGAAAACCTACCATGTAAATATTTTCCTATTAACACTGCCTGTTGTTGCTTCTCTTTCAGATTATTTATTACTTGCTGTTTCTTCTATCAGAAGAAGATTGTATTTATAATCTCTTAATCCAGGGTTGGGGGATTATGCAACCAAAGGAGTGCTAAATTGTAAAGCAAATTATAAGTTTTCTGAATGCAACCGGGGAACCTTAAGACTTCTTATTAGCTTTTTTCTTCAGCCAGCAATGTTCTAGCTACGGATGGTTTTCCTTTAATCCCCCAATCATACACAAACATGTTAAGTATAACCAGAAGCCATTGACCATCCACTAGTTTGGGACATTTAGTTGGATGGAAATCCTGATGAAGACCCAGTGGAGACATTGTAGAGAGAGGGTTTTGTACACCCTCTCAATTTTATTCACTACAAGTAAGTAAGTAAGTGAGTTACCACAAGCACTATAAGCAAGTTGGAAAAATTAACATCGAGTTTCTGGTGGAAAACAAAATCTACTGTTTTCCCAAGAATCTATTTCCCAACCTTGGCATTTTAAAGGTGAGTCAATTTCAACTCTTAGAATTTTCAGCAATAGCTGTGCTGGCTGTGTAATTCTGGGATTTGAAGTCCATATACCTGAAAATTGCCAAGGTTGGGAAACCCTAATTTAAGATGATAAAAATAGTAAGCTAGGACCTGGAGATCCAGCTTTAACTCAGCCCTGGAAGTTCACTGAGGGACTTTGGGTCATTCCTTCAGCCAATCCTGTCCCTCAGGAGATTTGTCTGGTGTATTTGAAAAAAAAGGTGCCATTTGCCTCTCTGAGTTCCTGGCAGGATATAAATCTAGCAAACAAGCAAATTGTCCCTGTTATTAGATAATTTTGGCTTAAGGAAAGGAAGAAGGTTTCTAAAAGAATATTTGGAAAAAATATGTACAGCTGAAGTCAGCTGAATATGGTGCCTAATTCATGTAACTTAAACAAAACCAATGGAACAGCCTGTAGTATGACTTGTAGACTCCCTTTTCTCCTATTTGCTTTAGAGCCAGAAACATTATACTCCAAAACTACAGAACTGGAGCAGGAAGCCATATTCGACTAAAAGCCACAGCCTATATTTATCTCACCAATTAGCCCCCAATTTGGAGGCTAGCAATTTGTCCTGCTAATTTGCAATGAATGCTGTATGTCATGTTTTCATTTGCACTATTCCCGTAGGGGTGGATTTATTTTATTTTAAATTTGGTTTTAGCCATTCCTAGGAATTAAAAAAAAAAAGCTGAACATTCTTTCCAGAAGGGGAAATATGAATGGCTTTATTGTTGAATATGATTTGCCACAGTATGACTAATGGCTTGCTTTTGAGCTTCTGAGGCTCTGGCAATATTCAACTATGCAAAAGCATATACTGCATAGGATATAATTTACTCAGGAAGAGAGAATCACTTAGGTGAGCCATCTTCTCCCTTTCAATCATCTCCAGTCTTCAGATGTCTTGAACTTCAACTCTCAAAACTTACAGCTAGCTTCATCCTATTATTGACCCACACTTCTGGAGAACACAGTTTGGAGAAATTGCTCTTTTAGATGTTTATCCTTGTGCAACACAATCTGCAATATCCCAGTATTCTTTTCCCTTCAAAGGAGATAAAGATAGGAATGTACTTTATGATTTATATTTTAAGTATGATGTTTATTTAATGCATTAGAAAATGGGAGACCTGCCCTAAAACCACCTGAAAAATACATTTGCTGAATAGAAACAGTTTATCATAATAGTAAATAAGAAAAAGAAGCAAAACAGAATGAAGGGCATGTAAAAAAAATTGGATTAATTTAATCCAAACTTTCTCCAGCTTCAGATACTCCAGTTTTGTGAGAGCACAGTGCATTGGTCCTGTTGCTTAGAAATTTTGGGAATTGTGGCCCACTGTAGCTAGTATCGTTCCAAGTCTGAATAACTACAATTTTCCTAGTCCAGCTAGGACTATGCATCCTTCTAATTTTTGTTTGTTCTGTTATGGCATTTTAGAGCCTGCCTTTTGTTCCAAGATGGAATTAGAGGTAGCATATGCAGGATTCAAAAAAGGGCTTCATTTAGGTATTTATGAAATGCAGAAAATTATTTGATAAGGGAGGGAGAGAGGGAGGGAGAGAGGGGGGAGAGAGAGACAGAGGGAGAGAAGGAGGGAGGAAGAGAGAGAGAGAGAGAGAGAGAGAGAGAGAGAGAGAGAGAGAGAGAGAGAGAGAGAACTGCAAAGCCTAAACATGTGCTTCTGCTGACACCTTTGGAAGCTATGATGGATGCTCTAGTTAACAATCTGGTGGTGACTGTGGGTTTGGAACTGTATGCAATGGTTTATTTCAGGCTTTACATGCTTCTGGAATGGGGCCAATTCATAGGAACAGAAATGTAGCATTTTAAGAAATGTAGAAGCCAAACAGAGATAGTAATGACAGTTCTGAGAAACCAATGACTGATGCAGTATTTATCAACTCTAAACTGACTGTATTGCTTTAGTGAAATGGAATACTAAACGTTGCTCCTTGACCAACCATTGCAACAAATACAGCCTTTTAAAATGTTTATTTATTGAAATATTGTGATAGCTACAGTGCTTAGAGTAACAACCTCTTCTCTCCTTTTTGAGGCAGTATGAATTGCGAGCTTATTTCCTTTAGTCCCTAAATTGACAAAAATGATGATTTCATAATTGTTTTCATGAGAAGACAACACCCAAAATTCAAGTGTTTGGAGGACGCAGATACATTTTCTTGAGATGACCCTATTTCACGCTGGATAGCTGAACTTTAAACAGGGAGCTGTTCATATTCGTGTGAATAATGCTTGCTATTGACATGGAAATATTGAGTGCACAAGGCTTCATTTTGGCTTTTTCCATGAAATAGAGGTGCATCCATATAAATCACACTAGTTTTATATTGCCTACATCAAGAGCTATGTGGATAAAAGTCTACTTCTTCACGTGGCAGGGGAGGCTTATGCAGCTATTAAGCCAACAAATCTTTCTCTCTCCACCCCCCCGAACAAATAAATGATGAAATCATTAATGCAGACTATTCAACAAAGAATTCCAAAAGTATATACGTTCTAAACATTGGCTCATCTACGTTTGTGTTATAGAATAATACATGTTCCTATGCTGATCCCATAGTACTCTCTAGCATAAGGAATCAGCAGAAATGGGAAGCCGGTCTGGGCTATAAGGATCAGAAAAACTGACCTAGCAATCCGAAAGCCTGAACAATTGCAGCAATCTCTTGAATTTGGTAGCCTAGTTGTATAGCCACCCACATCCTATTTGTATCTGGGACTCTGCAATGTAAGATTCTATTATTGGTCATTTTACAGAAGTAGGTAGCAGGTGGCTCTCCAGATATTTTTGAGCCAATTCCCATCTTTTTCCATATGAGCTCTATTAACTAGGATTCAGCAAGAGCTTCAGGAGCACAGATTGACCTTTTATTTAATAATCGATAGACATAGAACTCGATATCATGTTTTTCCAGTGCCCATATAACTGTTAAAATAGGACTATGAATCATTTTTCTGCCTTTTATACTTCTTTCATCACATTTACAGAGGAGAAATTCAGTTCTCAATGTTCTGGGTCAAAGACAAATTTGATGCATTTGTCTTTTATTTAGGTGTCAAATTGGTTTGCCAATGCAAGGCGGCGTCTTAAAAATACTGTCCGCCAACCGGATCTCAGCTGGGCTTTACGAATAAAACTATACAATAAGTATGTTCAAGGAAATGCTGAACGGCTTAGCGTAAGCAGTGATGATTCATGTTCCGAAGGTTTGTTTTTGATACTTTCAAGTTGTCTCTATAAAAAAGTCTATAAAATTGAAAATAATTATTATTTCTCAAGGTCAATAGTCTTGCATGCTGTTTTTGCCTTGATCTGTGCTCCTCAACTATGTCCAATAAGCAGCATCTTCCTGGACTCTGAAGAAGAATGAATGTCTCTAAAAGTCACTTCAAAGATTAAAAGCCTATTTATATCCAGAGGGACTATATTATTTGACGGTATGCAATGATGGTTTAGTAGAAAAGGAATAAATCTTATGCCTACTTCTTGCCCTCTCCTACAAGAATTCTTCCCAAAGTTAAGTTTGGCAGGAAAATGTCAATTCTTTCTGAATTATTTGAACTAATCTTTCTTAAAGCCCAGTTATAATGTATTAAGAGACAAGAGGGAGTTCACTGTATATTTACATAAAAATATTTGTCTTCTATAGCAATTGCAGCAGTCCCACTATTGCAAAGATAAATTATGTATGAAGTGAACCCTGTCTTGTTTCTTTGGGGAACTGCCAAAAATGTAGTAGATAAACCATGTAATAAGTTTTTTCTTTTGGGGGGGATTTTGTTTCACTGCTTTAAATGGGTGAATCTCATATATATAGTATATGAGTAACCGATGGGAAGCACATTTCACCCATATGGCTGGGAACTGGGAATTGAGGATGGGGCAGGTTAGAGAAGTCTATGTAAATGGATTTTAGAAAAGACATCATGATAATGTCATCTGAACTCAGTTTTCCACTGAAGGCTTCTTTAGGAGTATAAAGATACATAAGAAAAGTTTCTGCTTGATTGTTCTTCTCTTTGCAGATGTTGAAAACCCTCCCCAAAATGAAGGAGAATACAACACACAGGTTCATCATACTGTGATTAAATCAGAAAGTTCTGTCATAAAATCTGGAGTAAAACCAGAAGGAAGTGCCAATGAGGATTATGTGGCACCTCCTAAATACAAAAACAGCTTATTAAATCGCTACCTGAATGACTCGCTGAGACATGTGATGACCACAGATGCAGATCTGATGGAAAAAGCAAGACAAAGGAATCATTCTGGATCATTCAGCTCTAATGAGTTCGAAGAAGAACTGGTGTCGCCATCATCCTCCGAAACTGATGGAAATTTTGTCTACCGGACAGGTATGTTCCTTTTCCCAAAGACCTTCCTCTTTTTCTTGTTCCTTCATAATTATTCCTATTTTTGCAAGAAGGTTGTTTTAGGGTGAATGTGCATGTAATATTTCAGAGTTTAGAAGATAAAGGTAAAGGTTTTCCCCTTTCCAGTCATGTCCAAACTCTAGGGGATGGTGCTCAACTCTGTTTCTCAGCTGAGGAAGCTAGCATTGTTTGAAGATATTTCCATGCTCATGTGGCCAGCATAACCATATGCTGAGGTGCATCGAATGCTGTTACATTCCCACCAAAGTGGTACCTATTTATCTACTTGCATTTACATGCTTTTGAACTGCGAGGTGGGCAGGAGCTGGGACAAGTAATAGGAGCTCACCCCATTCCGCTGGCCTCGGATCTCGAGCCTGCACCCCAATGCTGATGCTAATCTGATGCTAGTATCTCAGGATTTAGAAGACTGTTGTAATTAATATTGTAGTTCACTACTTCTAATTGTAAGAAAATCTAGGTTTCACTGGATGCCTGTGGTTAGAAAGCCAACATTAAAAGAATATGTTCCACCACAGAAAAAGAAATCTCAGTTCCAATTGGTGTCCTTGCCAATATAATAAGTCTTGTTAACAGGATTCCTTGGATAAATTAATGGGGCTTTAGGGCTTTCTTAAAAGCAGACGTAGATGGAGTCTGATACGTTTGAAATGGCAAAGCTCACTACTTGATATGAGGCTCCACAGGAAAGGCTGTCTTTTTTTTTCTTCTTATTTTGGATGAACTTTGTAGCACTGAGGGAAAGTTAAGAGGGAAAGGTCTGGAATCTGGGTAAACTGTCATAAGAGAAGAAACCTTTCAATTTTTGATCCCAAATCAAGATATGTTAGCTCCAACCTGCTACTGCTTAGTCTATTTACACCATTCTACTATTTGGTTAATTGTTCTGAAGGCCTTGGAGTTTGGCCCAGATCTTTAGTGCCAACAACTCAAGTGATTTGGACTAGTGGTCTGGCTCAGAGTCAAACAGTTCCATATGAGAAATCCTCTTCTTGCCTGCTTTATTAATAAATATGGATCCTATATTTTTCATCTGTTACATCATGATAAAATTATGTTCCTCTAAGCTGCGCCAGTCTATTAATTTTGGCCCATTTAGACCTACCATGAACTGCATTCATGTGCACTTCTGAATGAAACCTGAACATCTGAATGATTCCATGGATGAAACTTCATAATGAAATCCATGTTTTTACACTCATATATGGGATCATTCTTCAACCAGGGGTCTTCAAACTTGGCCCTTTTATGACTTGTGGACTTCAACTCCCAGAATTCCTCAGCCAGGCACCCTGCTTCAACCCTTACATTGTAATCTTTGTCATTTCTTCCACAGTCCTTTCCCCAAAGTCTTGCAATCTTTTCGCAATTCCTGTCTCAACTTCCAGGGCTTTGCTTTAAGGTAAATCCCAAGTTACAGCTGTCTATATCCAGGGAAAGAAAATAAGTTTGCTCTTCTTTGAAAAAAGGCTTTACTTTTTTCATTCTCTTGTTTCTATCCTAATGTATGTTTCAATCAAAAGACATAGGTGTAAGTTATCATCTAGCTTCTTCTAATCTTCCAACCTCCAGGTTTTCTAGTTTTCCAAATATATCAGATATATCAAAATATATTAGTCATTCCAAGTTTAGTATGTGTTTATATTTAAGGCAGGACAGGATTTCTAGAAAGTTAAATGAAATACTGTAAAAATATAACAAGATGTTTTGGAAAGGATTATGAAAAAGTTGGTAATAGAAGATTGGACAACAGACCAGTGAAATATGAAGGGATTTTCTTTAGCTAAAAATATACATGGGGTGAGTGGTGGGGAGGGGCAGGTTAAGAGTAAAAAAAAGTCAAAAGTCATGTGAACCGCTAATTCTTAAATGATAATTCAGAGTCTCAAACTGGGGGATGCTATTATAGATCATCTATATTTTGATTTCTATATTTTCAAAGTAACTTTCAAAAAGTGTATTCCTTCTTTTATTGTTTGGAAAAAAAATAATAATAACTCATCTCTTTGATCTGTTCCCCTGAGTTTCAATCTTATGTAGATCTTCCATTTAAGTTAAAATTATTGTGCTTTCCTTCCAAGTCTTGAGCTTGAGCAATGGACTTTCCTTGAAGTGTATTCATAATTCTAAAAGGTTTTGTGTAAAATGGGAGCTGTGGTTGTCTAGTTCAAGTGTTTTCCAAGTGAAATCTCTTGGTTTTTTTAATGCTGTTTTTCAGCATTCCAAGTGCATTTGGTCTACATTACGCGATAATCCTCTGCCAAATTTTAGTTTAAAACGATTGTTGCTCAAATGGGAACACAGTGACTTAAGACATGTGAACTTCTGGTTTTTGATACTTATACAATTGGAATTTTAAAATGGGCATACTCTTGTGTAATAGAATTGTTACTGGACTGGGCCTGTTTTCTGCCAGTTTTTTAGCTTTGACTGGGAGCTGGAGAAATTCCCTGAAATGGCTGAGGCATCCGTATACTAACCACTACATCAGGAACAAGCGGAACATTTGGAAAAACAAGCTATAAATTGTTACACAATCATGCTAATGTCTCTCTATGTGTGCAGAATTAGTGCTATGTAGAGATTTCTTCCTTTGAATATACTTTTGAAAAGCATAAAGCAACATGTTTAAATAGACCAGGGGTCTTCAAACTTGGCCCTTTTATGACCTGTGGACTTCAACTCCCAGAATTCCTCAGCCAGCGTGCCTGGCTGAGGAATTCTGAGAGTTGAAGTCCACAGGTCATAAAAGGGCCAAGTTTGAAGACCCCTGAAATAGACAAATTTAACTTTCATAGGTACATTTCTCTTTGCTGGACAAATTTACTTTGCAAGACAAAAGACATTATATAATGCACCAATGTTATTTTTAAAGCAGGGATATGCTTCGAAGGAGGAAAAGGTAAAACCCCAAGCAGCCATACTGGAAGACACCTAGATGAACAATGTGCATGTGGAAAGAGATTAAAGAACTGGGTGGGGTCAGAGCAAAACTTAATTTAATTAACAAAATCTCTGTTTATTTAACATTTCCTCCTTTAAAAATTAGCATTTGGTAGCAGTATTTTAAAGAATTTTGTGGACTCACTCAAGTTGTTATGGAGGTATAATACAAGTGATTCTAGGGCCTCAAATTGTACCATCTCTAAAAGCTAAAAAAAACAACAACCATGCATCCAATTTCTAAATATGTTCTATAATTCTACTAGCTCTCCTACAAATGCTGGACCAATCATTTAAATTTTCTGAAAATGTCTTAGAGCACCATTTTCTTGACATGTTATGATTTTCTGGCATCTTTCATAATTCTGAATATGAGAACATTGTTAGAAATGAAAAGGGTGACCTCGTCATGTATTCCTACTTCTCTTTAGGTAATTCAAATTATATAACAAAATATATACTGCTGGTACAAATGTTTAGCTTAGGTGCCCCATCAGGTTATGTGGGGATTCTGTCAGCTACACTAAATAGGCCAGAATCCAGGAATTTAGTACCATAGAAGACTAGAAGGCCTACCTCAGTTACATCAACAGAATCCTGCAAGTCTGGCTTTGCTATATCTTCACACAAACACACCTGACATTTGTCCCTTCAATGCCCCAGTGAATCAGGGAGATTTTTCTGAGCTGTTTCCAAATATTATTTTGTTTATATAAGGACTTTAAAAAATGTTTCAGTTTCCTTTGGCTAATTAATGGCTCTTGCATATTTCCAACAAGGTCATCTTCCTTATTCTTTGCAGACTTCAAAGGACCGAGTAAACCTTTTCATACACTGATACTCCAGGTCCAGCCCTCCCTCACTCGGGACTTCCAGATACACTGAATTTTAATTCCCATTGTCCTCCAGACAGCCGTCTATGTTGCCCTGGTGTGTTCCAAGTGTATTGTTCTAATTAGACTGTAATGCAGAACAGAAAATGTGGAATCCACTATAAGGAGAACAGACCCATATTTACAGAAATATGCAAATTGGCTTTTAACCAATTAAAGTTTTAACCGCAGGTCAATCAGAATGGGGCACTGCCAACTAGTGAAAAAAGGAGGAACCAGTTATTCCAGCATTTATTTCTCTGAGATGTTTTTTCCCTAACTAAAAATAGTTCATGAACATGCATATTTTCTTTTCTTTCTGTTCACTTCTATATGCAATTTTGTTCAGTGGGAGGAAATATTGAGAGCATATGGGCTGTGCAACCATCAAGTTCCTTGCCATATCTTCCTTTTTTAAAAAAAAAAATTTTTTTTTTTAAAAAAACAGGAATTTGGTATGCAAAGCACTTGAGTTTTTCTTATTTGGTAGCCATTTGAAATAAATAAATAAAACATTTCCAATGTTGTTTCTGGGCCATTGCAGAGGCCATATTGGAATTCCTGGAAAACAAAGTAGTAATAAGAGCCTGCAGTCAATTCTCTGTTCAAAATGTGCCCACCTATCTGGGAAAAAGAGGTAAGCCAGGGTGCTAAGAAACATCATGAAGAGCTAGGTGGAGTGGCAAGAAGTGACCTCACTGTTTGCCTTTAGTAAACAGTAATTTGTAACTGACCAGCCCACCGTGACAGCCCTTTTCTGAGGGAGCTACAAATTTTCTCCGAAGCACTGACTCCTTCATATTTGCATCAATTTTCCAACTAAGTTAATTCCAGATTTTTTTCACCTTTATATTCCAGATTCATATTTCAGTCAATTTAACTTACCAATTATGCTTTGCATGCATTGTAAGCTCCGTTTTAACTACAGGGCTTTTTTGAACTTAGACTATTTTTTCTTCTAGACTGGAGTAATGTATGAATGTAAGAAAGAAACAGAGATAGAGAGACAAACTATATCAGTTTCCATGGCACTTCCAGGCACATGTTCAGAGATTAGGCATAGTAGTGTTTGGTTCATTTGAAATATTTGACTATGTGTGTACTAAATGGCTTCAGTATATCATAACAGAGTTTTAAGAATTCCTTTGTTGAGAGATGATGAGCAGGACAGCAACAGAAGCAAAGTCTTTGGCATATTTGTATTTGTGTATTTAAGGAGTTCAGGAATGATGGCATCTGGAAAAAGAACTTCCCTCAGAACTGATCAGTATTCAGAATTTGAAAGTGGTGGGGGTTTTTTAGGTGTTTATGTGGAGTAGAATTTTGTGGGCTTCTGGAATTGTTTTTCTTACTTACTCTTCAACTCTTCTTTCACTCTATATTTTGCTTTTAAGGTTATGATGTTGAATCTTTAGCATCTTCCATTGCAGGAGATTGAAAACCACAATTCCCAACAGCCATTCTTAAAGGTTAAATTACTTTATGTCTAACTGGTAGACTTTATATTATGTATCAGATGTATAGATATTTTATCTTGTTTAGCTCGCCAGCATGTTTTTTTTTCTTTCCAGTTAATATTTGTGAAATGAAACATCCATATTTTTTTAAAAAATGTGGCTGTTAAGTGTATTCTTTTTTCACAACTGTTTAAGAGTTGACAAAAATCTTCATATGAGCCACTTTTGAACATCTGCACTGTATTTTTGTGGAATATGTTGCAGATTAGTCTATAAAAAGCAGGGATGAAGATAAATGCCTACTACTGCAAAATGAAAAACACTAAAGCAAGATAAACATTTGAATATCAAGTACAGCAAAATTCACATTACTGATTAATACAGTACCTACCTGAAATACTATAGCATCGACTGGTTAAAAGATGTGGCTATTTGTGCCATAGAAGTTTTTAAATTATCTCTTTAATAACACATAGGATTATTGTGATCACTGATCAGTTTTATGCGATACATACAGCCTCAGAGAAAAAAAATACTTTTCAATAGCATTGATGATGGAGGCATCATTTTTGCTAGTACAAGATCTGTCCTCTGCTGTTGAGTTCCAACCATACGCTGGGACTTCTGCAGCCATTTGACCAGTGAGCTGATTAAGGCATGGACCATATTGTGATAAGAGCAGCTCTGCAAACTAAATGCTTAAGCTCCAATTAATGAAAATTCTAATTTCATTCTGTCTAGCAGCTCTCATGCTCTCTTCTGCCTCCAAAAGTAAAGCACTGTGGCACTTGGTTTTGAATTGCCTTGATTTCTGAAGTGTCTTTTTGCTGGGAAAAAAAAACCAAAGGCAGCAAAGCTCTGATTGGTTGCTGATTTTTGGGCTCCTCTCTTGACCAGCCATATCAATATCCAGGAGTGTAAGGGTGTTACTACTAAGGTTCTTTTGGAGCAAACCAAATATGCTCCTTATGGGATGAAATCAAAATATTTTATGGAAGTGCCTGATAGATTTTCTTGAATAAAAGTTATTTCTAATGAACTTTCTACCTGTGGAGGAGGCCATATTGCTTATCAATTTGAAAGCAATGGCTCTGATTTAAAACTCAGCTATTAAAAATTTTAGTTATAGCATGATTATTACTATAACAATTGATAGAACCTCTATCTACACAAGAATGACTCCTTTCTCTAAAGAAAACATGCCTCCAAACTGTGATTGAAACATGCATCTCCTATGATTTTTCCCTTTATATTCCTAAGACCTAGTTATGATATAATAGGAAAGAGTGGTTTCTTGGTATGTAAATGAGCAATGGTGAACCCTCAGATTCTTCTTGTTTTTCACTAATGGAGATCGGAAGCATATGCTTCAATTTTTAAGCTAACCATCTAAAGTTACCAAGAGTTCTTCCTCACTGCGACATTGATTTGCTTTCTTTAATACTTCATGCTGCCCTCGCTGCTAAGCCAGGATCTGCCTCAGCAATAAGGCTGGCAAGTGGTGTCTTACTTGCACATTTAGTGCAAGACAAGATAGGAAAGTGATGGCTGCATTCCCCTGGGGCCATGTGCTGGTGGAAAAATATAGCTGGCAATGGTTCTTCTTCCAGAGAAAGGAGGTGAGTTTGTCAAATGGGTAGATTCAGAGGTTTGGACACCTATCAAAAGTCCTGAAATGGTTAATCCACAGAAAAAAGCTGCATGGTAAAGCAGGAAATGCTATGTTGTTCTTCTAGACAGCATTGATTCTTGAAGATGAGCTTCCATTTCTGTGAAACAGCATAAAAGGAAGCCAGGTGGGTTCAAGGGAGAGTCCAATTTGAAAGTGATGGGGGAAAACAGAATGGCCCTGGTAAACAGGACCAAGGGACTCAGGTGAGGAGGCAGAAGCTCTACAAATGGATAAGGTGAGCTAGGCAGATTTTATTTCCTGACTATGTCTTCCATTCTTCCATTGCTTCATCATGGAGACCATTTGGAAAGCAAAACCTATGTTAAAAGAAGAGGGGAAAATACTGCTGCTAAACTAAAACAGCTAAATACAAAGAGGTTTGCTGTGAGGTGGGTTGCAGATGGGCCTCTTAAAAACAGAGAATGCACCATCTTTATGCTATGAGAAGAAGCCTAAAACATGGAATTAGCTAGGTGGAAACATATTTTAAAGGATGGATAAGGAATGTTTTTCCTCTTGGGGACCATACTCAAATTAATCTCTGAAGATCTGTAATAGCATGAATGATGATGTGGTGATCTTTACATTATCTGATATTTCTATTAAGGGGTTAGATGGGCAATCTTTTAATGCAAAATTAGTTTATTAAGCCCTATAGGGGCTCAACATACCAATCTAACCTTTTCCCCCTCTGCAGAACGTGAAGATTTGCTAAATGATATTGTTCAAGATGTTGAAAAGCTCCAGGGATTGCAAAAAGCATGTAATTGCAATCTTTTTCACATCATTTATCAGTGTGTGACATTGGGTCCAAATATGGCTCCACCCTAATTGTGTTGAAAGTTGATTTTGTTCTCTAATTATACAGGCAGGAGCAGTTAGTTTCCTTAAACACTTTAAACACCAAATAATCCCATAGTTGAAAAATGTAGAACACTCTTCATGTTTATTTGTTTCCTCAAAACACCCCTACCTCAAATCACAAAAAAAAATTATTGGGAGTGCTCTTCTTTAGTTGAAGATCGATGCCTAGTCTCTGACTTTGCTAAGTGAAAAGGGGGTAGTGGTGGTAGAACAGACTGTAGGAACTAGGGCTGGTTTCCTTCTCCTGTTTTATGCTGGTCTTACTACAGTATGAGATGGTGAAAGAGCCAGGTTTAAATGTATACTCCTATTGCCTTCCGTTTTGGTTTGGCCCAACTAAGCTGCTTCCTTGGGACTTAGTCATGCTTTATTGCTCCTGAACTGGAGCCAAGAAATATTCTTGTAATGTATATCAGGGCAAGGAAGCCAGTGATCCAGACAATAAAGCACGATATTCTAAAATTTCTTATGTTCCTACTGTGATGCTGGCCTATATGAAATTTTCCAGAACTTAAGACTATTTTTAGGCCTGTGGCCAATTAAATTAATAAAA
>NW_015386400.1:1326996-1389496 GCF_001527695.2 Protobothrops mucrosquamatus | reverse complement strand
GTTGTATCAATATTTCCATTAAAAAGGGCCTTTCTAAAACATACACTTCTCTGATCCAGCTGTAAAAATTCAGTCAGGCTTGAACTTGGCAAAGCAGGAGACACATTCTCCAATTTACATGAAGTGGATTTAGACAGGTATGTCTCCGATACCAGCATTTGCATAAATTTAAGTAATTTAAAGGAAGTAGGTGTACCTGAAAAAAGGGGAAAAAACCTCTCTCTCTTGCAGATCTGATTATAAAACAGGAGTTTAAATAGCTTTTATTCTAATGCAATGTTTAACAGAATAGATTCAGTAAAATCATGGCAATTGGTGCTGTTTATTTCCATGAAAGTGGTCTTCATTTGCATTTCATTGTAGTTTTCCTTTACTTTCATTTCTGTTGAGTAGATTTTTTCCCCCTTGTGTTAAATGACTCTTATTTTGGTTTTCTGTTCCTCCTGTATTAACTCACCTATGTACTTATAGAGAGCTGTTTTGGTATGGTGATTAAAGCACTAGGCAAGAAACCAGGAGACCGTGAGTTCTAGATTCATCTCAGATACAAACCCAGCTGGGTGGGCCTGGGCAGATCACTCTATCTCAGCTCTAGGAAAGAGACAACAGAAAATCACCTCAGAAAAACTTTGCTAAGAAAACAGCAGGAATTAGTTGATGCAGTCATCAGGAGTCAAAAACGGGCTTGAGGTGTGCGTGAGTGTATATGTATTAATATTGTCTGTACTTTTTGCAATTGAATAATTGTAAAATTATTCTGACTGTGAAGGCCCTGGACCAGGAATTTATTTTCTCACTTTTCAAAGTCTTCCATAGCTTTAACCTTCACTCTTGGGGATGCTTATGATCAATTTCAAAAAGTATCAGAAATGACCCATAACTAAACTATGATAATTGTAAAAACATCTGGCATAATTTAATTAGATATGTTTGCATCTAACATAGTTTTCAAAAAAAATTAAGCATTGTTTCACTTTAAATTGTTCTGATTCGTTGCTTTTAAAATTATAACCATTTTCAATAAGAGATATTTTTCTAGGGTTAGAAAACCAACTCAAAAATGTTTTCTAGTGATTTAAAAGTTTTAAAAATATTTCTTTCAAGTAATAGAAAAATATATTCTTTTTTCTCATTTCTCCAGTCTGTTGTGCTAATCTATCTTGGTCTACTTGGGATTTTTGTATGTTTTGCTGCCACACAATGGTTATTAAAAACCAGATGCAATAAAGAAATAGGGTACTGTTTGTGCAAATCCCGTTTCCCCTTATGAAATTGTGGTTTGTATTTGACTTCCCATAATTTGGGGAAGGGGGCAATTAAGTATTTCCTTGAAGTTGGCCATTTGTCCATAATCATAACAATGGAGAGACTTGGTAATGGAAGCATTTAGCTAAAACAGAATTCTTGTAGCACATATCAATGTGCCTTCACACTGATTTATGGTGTATTCTTAAGAGGATTTATGAATAACGCTTGATTCCAATAAAGTCAACAGAAACCTCTGAACAATTTCAATACACCTTGACTAAACCACAAAATTAAAATGGGGCAGAGGTATTTGTCTTCTGCTTTATGTTCTAATTGGCTATATAGCAAAACCATAAGACAATATGTGCTGTCTGCAATAGCTATTGGTTATGTCTTTATAGGGAATTACTAACTTAGAACTTAAAAAAGATTGACTCTTACACAAGTGCATAGGTAGATAGGTGATAGGTAGGTAGGTAGGTAGGTAGATAGGTAGATAGATAGATAGATAGATAGATAGATAGATAGATAGATAGATAGATAGATAGATAGATAGATAGATAGATAAGAAATGGGTGATTTCAGCTGCTTTACATGTTCTCCTTATCCATTGATGATTTATGTCTTCATACAATTCCAAAAGTGATTCAAAAACTTATCAGTCTAAAAATCTGAAAGTCTTTGGGACACACAGACAGGAAATGTAAGCAGATTTCTAGTAGCGGCAAACGCAAGCAATTCCCGTTTTCATCATCCAAAGCAAATTGAGCTGTAGTTCGATCAAACAGAACATGAAAGTACAGCTCACTGGCAGGGTTTTCTTAGTTACCATTGTTGAGATTAATGGAATTCACATGTTATTTCTTTTCATTGAACATGGTTCTTTTAACCTGCATTCAAACATGAATTGGTCCACTAAAAGGATCAGTCTACATATGACTGATCATATTTTTATTTGTTAAGAAACAAATATCAGGTGATTTTTTTGATATTGTTTATCATTTAATATCATCTAAATGGATAACTGCAGATTATTTTCTCTTATTTAACAGCTCTGAAAATTATTCAGTGATGATCCAAGCTTTTCATGGATTGGCTATCAATTACCAAATAAATGGCTGTTGTTTACACTGAATTTATAAACCTGTCATTATAGTAATTCCTGTGAATATTTAGATTTTATGTAGCTGTTATAAAGTCTCTGTTGAAAATTAAGTATTGTTCAACCCAGCTTGGTAGAAGAATTATAGATGTTTCTTTTTTTCTGGGCTTATATATATAGTTTTTCTGTATTAAAAATAGGAATACTAAATGAGTAGATAAAAACAGTAAAATAAACAGAACACTAATAGCTAATGCTAACCATCAAATAAATCAGAAATATATTTATGTAATTAAAATTTTATTTTAAAATTTTATTTTATATTTTGCTTTTCTTAAGTCAAAAAAGAGAGATAAAATTAGTGGTAATTTTAGCTAGTAAAACTAGCTAAAATTACGACTAATTTTAAAATAATGGAAGAAAGTAAATTCTAATGAAAGAGAATATGTTGATGCTATTTGAAGTTGGTGAAATCATTTGCCTGTGATTTTTTCAGAAATCTGTACAAATCTCATTTTTTTGTAAGATTTGAGGTAAAAATTTTGATGTCTAGAATCTTTCTATTAGTTGCATTGATAACTTTAGTGGATCTGTCAATTGTACTCTACAAACATCTTACTGAATTCAAGGAGAAGAAAGCATAGTATGATAGAATTTCAATATGCAATACATTACTAGTATAAAAATCTAAACAAAAAGAATATTGATTTTAAAAGCTATGTATCAAGTTAGGAATAATAATCATCATATTCACAATAAAAATATTCACTTGAATGGTAAGCAATTCTGAAATTGTATATTTTCATGCTTCATTGATTATGGTAGATCTAGTTTTACTTTTTGCCTTTCCCTTAAAGCAAAAATATTTTGTATCTATGTAATTCTTAAATTTTGAATCAACATACCACTTAACTCAAAGTAAAATTACAAAAGTTGTGTATTTTTTTTCTTAACTATTTTTTGGTAAATATGTCCCTAACTGTCCAGTAATTGAGTCTTAAAAATCTGTATCAAAAATGAAGCGAGAATTGTAAGCAGCAAGACAATGGCGTTTTCCTTTGGGGCATTGTAAACGTAGATCATCATGTAAGCAGCAAGGAGGAAGGAGAGATCTGAATACTTAATTTTCCTCTTGAGTAGTTTAAGCATTAATACTTCTCTTTCTATCAGTCACTATTGCTTTCATCCTTTGAATTCCTCACTAGCTCCCTCCCTTCTTTCCTTGTACCTGACCGGATGATTTTGCCAGCCGTAAAACTCAAAGCTTCCTTGGATGTACTTTTGGCTCGCTCTAGCAAAGCAGTGATCTAACGGTGAGAATACTTTTTTAAAGTTTTTCCTTTTCCCCCTTGAGGACAATACTTCAAGGGCAACCTGCTTGTCCAGCAAATGAACATGTGGAAAA
Source organism: Protobothrops mucrosquamatus (assembly GCF_001527695.2). Taxonomy (NCBI): domain Eukaryota; kingdom Metazoa; phylum Chordata; class Lepidosauria; order Squamata; family Viperidae; genus Protobothrops; species Protobothrops mucrosquamatus. Next base: position 1,385,741 of record NW_015386400.1, on the reverse strand, counting down.
TCCACTTGAATGCAGTAATGGTTTTCAGATGGCCCATTGTTCCCTCAAATTGTCTTCAAGCAGCTGCTGCTTTGACCCATCTTGCCAAAATGGGACTTTGTAGAAAGCCTTCTATTTTCATTTGTATCGTGGTGAAAAGTGCTACGTTGCACATACCTGACACCAAATAATTTAATCTCGGCAAAGGAATAAATTTTTCAACAAGGGTTAGTGCTTAATGTGTGCTAAGGATAACCCACCTTTTCATTTCTGCTTTCCTGCCGAAAAGCTGGAAAAAGTCTGATGGGGCCAAATATTCACAATTGCAGTGGCAAAATCATCCAAAATATTGTTCCGTAAATGAATGATTTTCACATATTTTGCTTTAAAGCCCAAAGAGACAAGGAATGAAAGAAGAGAGAGAAAGTTTCTCCTCCTGGTCTGGCAAGGGAAGAATATATTTTATATTTCAAAAAGTTTTCACTGTTTTCAAATACATTTTTTTTCCTTCAAAGTAGAAGCACATTCTTTATAAAGAACTTCCTCTACTGAGTCTTTAATTAAAGACAACATTTTCTTTTAATTTTAAAAGGCTTGACTTGGATTAAAGTAACAAGAAAGCATTGCAAAAAAAAAAAAAAACCTGTCAGAAGCAAGCTGAAACCTTGGAGCCTGTAGTTAAATGCCTCACTTCATTAGACAGACGGCAGATTGTTTTTGTGGTCAATAGGGACTGAGTTTCTGAATGCCAATCAACCAAACAAGCAAAGTTGCTTCTGTGGAGTCATTCCTCTCCAGAGCTTTTATTCCTGAATGGTTTAAGCCTTGTTGTCTAATCAAATATTTTGCCAACAACATAATTATGCAGAGATTCTCTCCTTTCCATGTTCACTTTTCTCTGTCACTGAAGAGCAATGGATAGTAGGAATGATAAGAGTTACAGAGTTGGGAGAAGGGTGAAAGAAGAAATGAATGAGAACAAGAGCTGTGCAAGAGCTGTGCAATTTTCAGTAAGTGAGGTTACCATTACTGCAACAGTTCTTAAGAAAATGGGATGGAAATTCTTATCTGTTTGCAGATGGCTCAAGACATAAGGCTTTGCCATATCCATACACGACAATAGAAGGTAATGAATTCATGAGATTTTGGTGTATAGATTGTCTTTAATTGTCTTAACTTTTATTATCTTTTCTTGTACTATAAGGAATCGTATCTTTGATGATAATTCATTCTTCAAGTGTAAAGGCAGAGGAATCAGTTTTGAATTTCCCCAGGTTGTCAAATGAGGTTTGGTTGTCATTTCACATACACACAGCATCTTGTGTTCTGTAAATAACTTATTTTGTCTCACAAGATATAAAAATAGTAGATCATATTGGTTGTAAAAAAAGGAAAAATAATAAGGAAAATAATAAGCTGCATAACTTTCTTTTGCACAAGAGGAAATTCATTTTAAAAATCCCCCTTGAAAAATGATAAAGACTATTTTCACAGCTTCTATAAGGTAGAACCAATAGAAATAATTGTACTCATATTTGTGTTCCTCTGGATTAAAAGTACTGATATTAAAAATATTCAGGTAAAATGGAAGAATAAATGAAGCGTAATCACACTAAGAATTTGGGCAACTGGAGACCTACTGAGAAGTGAAAGATAGATCTGTTGTTTGGTGTAGTTGTGTATGTGCAAGTATGTAAGTACTGTGTGTTTCTTTTTGTGAGTTCCAGAATAGATGAGAATATTGTGCACAGTTGCTTTTCCTTATTCCTGCACATGTATAAGGGTTATTTTTCTGTTTATAACCTCAGCCAGCATAGTTGATCCTTATGCTTTTATGAAGATGGCAACTTATGTCCAGGCTATTCAGAAATAAGAGGCTGTGTCTTATTTCAGGCGGACCTTTTGTGGATGGGTCAGTTTTTCCAAGGTTCAAATAACTTTGAACTATCATTAAATGAATGGTCATAAGTTGAGGGCCACCTGTGGTAGTAGACTGGGTTTTACCATATTATTATTTGGTTGTCCTTTGTAGAATTACTTTCATTTTTTGACATATTTTCATTGCCTATCTAGAGGGCCCAGATTTAAATGAAGGATTTATTTTGCCTTTTTTCTCATTTACATAAATCAATGTATTTTAATGTATCCCGACCAGTAAATTCTGGTAGTTTTTTGTCTCAGTATGCCTCAAATCAGCATATGTGCTTAGCATGATGAGAAACCTTCACTTGATTTATATTGTACAGGCATGCAAGAAATATATGCTATTTTTTTCACTGTATAAATATCTTCCAGCAAAGTAAACTATATAATTCTTACACTTTTAGTATATATTTTTGTCTATGTATAATTATACATTAATGATCTGCCTCACAGATAATAAATGGGAAATTTCTTTTAATTATTATAGTCTAAATTTAAACATAAAAATCAACCCTTCTTCCTTATCATTCTACGCAACATGGATTATACTTCTTAATCCACATGGCTATCCAACGCGTAGTGGTCTGTCTTAACTGTTCCCTCAATTGTTTCATATATGAGGATGAGCTACTAACCTAATCTAAATTCACCATGCAATTAAGATTTTAAGCCTGTTGCATGGCCAAGTTTCACTATCTTTATTTTTTTTCCACTGTATAAAGTATCTTCCAACAAAATAAACAGGATTCTGCTTAAAATACATGTATTGGGTTCTCAAGGCACAACAAACTGTGTTTATTCCACTTCCAGTGCTAATCAGTAACATAGGTTTTTAACCCAGATTATTTTCTTAAGAAGCAGCCGGGTAATTTATCTTTACACAGAGTTTTTTTATGATTCATACACTTTGTTTTGAAAAGAAGTGAAAGTCGTCATTCTTGGGACATTGTGCTTCACTTGCTGTGCCATTATTTTTGAAAAGGAGCTTTTGAAAGTCAGTGGGAGATAGCTATTGATATTTGTTAGGATGTGGCCCCAAATCCCTGACTATTCTTCAGCAATCTATGATACAAGATCACTAAACGTAGAAATGTTTAGTTTGAATAAGGCATGGAGGTCAGAGAGACTAATCTCTTGTTCAGTAAAAATATTTATGTGCAACTCCCCAAAATGCTATGAATCATTTTTGGTGTTTTAAAGTCAGGATGTAGAGTAAATTATTCCAAAAGTTCTGGTAGCCAAATATTCTTCCCTCCAAAGGTTTGTGTAATATCTGTTTATCTGTGGTCAGATGACTGCCATATATAATTAGAGGCAGACTTTGTCAAGATACAGTTGCGTCAACATAGCTGAACATAAGCATGTTGAAGATACTGATGTATTTCTTTTTATTTGCTACCAAAATGCCAAAAACATTTAAGAAGGTTCCTTCAACTGATTCAGACCCAAATTCTGCCAAATCTTTGAGCTTTGAGGTTAATGTTTCCCAGCTTAGTGACCTGTAAACGTGTTGAACTTCTCTTCTCCTAGTTGCCTAATTGGAATGAGAAGAACTGGAAAAGGCTAATTTTGGAGCCCCCCCCCAGGACCGAGCACAAAAGAGATGGGCAAATCTGTAAATTGAAGTCTTTCTTAAAATGGGGATGACATCAAAGCCTGGTTTGTTCTTTCATAATGTTGAAACAATTTCCTTTAACTTAAAAAACAATTATGTTGTGCCTCTATTTTCTTTTTCTTGGGGGTTTCTTTGCTGTTATGAAGGACAGCAGATTGTTTTGAAAATCTGGAGTTGGCAGGAGGAAAAGTGGTTCCTGTCCATAGTCCCTACTTCTCAGCTATTTCTCACCTAACTCGCTGAGCTGTATGAATGGCAGCAGCATGAGAACAGGAAGATTTAAACCAAAAATAGTTTTTTGTAGGCTATCTAAGAGGCACTGGAAGGGTCTCCCCCCCTCCCTCACTCCCCCCTTCTCCCATACACACACACACATACTCACAAGATGTATATGAAAAAATTAGGAATCCGAGGTTTCATGCAGCTGCTCAGCATTCAAAGGTAAAGATTTCCCCTGTCCAGTCATGTCCGAGTCTAGGGGACGGTGCTGATCACTGTTTCTTAAACAAGCCAGGGTTGCCTGAAGGCACTTTCATGGTCATGTGGCCAGCATGACTATACCCCAAGGTGCATGGATGCTGTTACTTTCCCTCTGAAGTGGTACCTATTTATCTACTTGCTTTTGCATGCTTTCGAAATGCTATGTGGGTAGGAGCTGGAGCAAGTAATGGGAGCTCACTCTGTCACATGGCACTCAGGTCTCAAACCTGGGCTGTTAGATTTCCAGCTGAAAAGCTCAGTGTCTTCAACTGCTGAGCCAGTGTGCCCCCACCGAGCATTCAAAACCATATGCAATTGTTCATGGCTTTTTCCCTGCTAAATTAATGGTTTAATTGCCTTTTAATACCCCTTAAAACAGGGGTGTCAAACTGCTGGCCCGCAGGCCAGAAGTGTCATCTGGAAGCCATGCCCACCCCATTGCCAGCAATGGCAAAACTGCCCTGATATGTTGCGCGACGTCACGTGACGTCGCGAGTTTGACATGTCTGCATTAAAACATCCCAAAATGGCCCAAAATGCCATTTGGGAAGATGATGGACCCCCTTCTTGATTTTTTCCAGAAGGAATTATTTGTGAGAATGTGAAGAAGTGGGCAGCTTCTGAGAAGTCAAATGCTCCCATTCCTTAACAGAATAACCGAGTTGGAAAGGATCTTGGAGTTCTTCTAATCCAACACCCTGCTCAGGCAGGAAACCCTATACCATTTCAGATAAATGATTGTCCAATTTCTTCTTAAAAACCTCCAATGTTGGAGCATCCACAACTTCTGGATGCAAGTCGCTCCACTGATTTATTGTTCTAGCTGTTAGGGAAATTCTCCTTAATTCTAGTTTGGTTCTCTCCTTGATTAGTTTTCATCGATTGCTTCTTGTCCTGCCTTCAGGTGCTTTGGAGAATAGGTTGACCATCCTCTTCTCTATGGCAGCCCCTTATATATTGGAACACTGCTACCATATCTTCTTTTCATTAAGCTAGCCATACTCAATTCCTTCAACCATTTTTCATATATTTTATCCTCCAGTTCCCGTTGCTGCTCTCCTTTGCACTTTTCTAGAGTCTGAACATTTTTTTTTACATCATGGTGACCAAAACTGGATACAGTATTCCAAGTGTGGTCTTACTAAGACTTTGTAAAGCAGTACTAAAACTTCATGTGATCTTGATTCTATCTCTCTATTAATGCAGCCTAGGATTGCATTGGCTTTTTGAGCAGGTACAGCACAATGCTGGCCCATACTCCCTTTTATGTTTTGGGGTTTGCAGCATTGAAGCAAGACACATGTTGTAACAAAGACTTCTTTATTCGTTTCTCAACTCCATTCAACTCCCAGCAGGCACACAGCCCTTTTATAGTCTCCCCAAACTCAGGCTGTCCAGCCAATAGGGAAGAACCTTTTTTGCGCCTTGCGCATACGCACAAGTCCGGCGCCAGCCAGTCTGGTCCTGGGCAGCTTTTCGGTTGCTCGGGACTATTTGCAACATTTCTGGGCCTGCTGAAATGCTTCAGCAGGCCCAGGACACAACACCCCTCCCCCCTGGATGAAACACGCCACAATAGCCCAACACAGGTGTCTAGGACAGGATAAGTGTTAAACACAATTTTCTTTTACTGCACCTAGGCAGAGCACTTTATACTAAATCATAATAATAACAAATAATCTTTTAATAAAATAATTACAACAACTACTTTGTAGAACATAATTCCTTGACTAGTAAGGTGGCCTTTGGACTGATAGTAACCTTACATAACCTTTAAGGTATGCAGGTGGCCCTTTGGCCCTTTGTGACCATTGCAGGGTCAGGGAGGGTGCCTGGCCTGACAGACCAGGACTTCTATTTAATGGTGCCTGGCCTACTGCCCGTCTGATGGGCTCGATAGACCAGGACTTTGATGCCTTAGAATTTCAGGTGACCCACTCTGCAGCTGACCGGCTGGATCCTCTGAATTCATGCCAGGTTTCTTCGAAGGGGTGGAAATCCCCAAGCCCAATGGTGGAGTGGAATTGTCCAAGTCCACAATGGACTCCTCTTGGGAACATTGTCCCTTGAGGCTGCGACCAGCATTGGAAATGGCCTGTATTGCAGGAGTGCCCCAGTAGTCCCAGTCCCCCGTGTATGTGGCCGAGGTGCCAGAGTCAGGAGCCGCCTCTATGGCAGACCCCCTCTCAGGAGAATTCCTGTTTGGAGCACTTGCGGAAGCCTGGGATGACCCCCGATCAGCCTCAGCAGCTTGTGAGATACTGCTAGAACTGGGAAACTGTAAACCAGAATGCAGATTATAGTCCTCCTCCCCACACCCAGAGCAGAGCCAGGAGCGGAAACATTGTTGGACAACCGCCAGTGCAGTTGGTCAATATGGCGCCGAATGACGCGTCCATCGCCCAAGGCCACTTCGTAGGAGAGTGGCCCTGAGACCTTGCATACAACAGCACTGACCCAGAGATGTCCAGGACCATAGTTCCTTGCCCGGACCGGATCGCCCACCTGAAGTCTCCTAGGTGCCGGTGGCTGTGACACTTGTGAAGCCATCCGGTCTGGGTGCAGTCTGTCCAACTTCGTGATGAGGCGTTGACCCCAGCGGAGTTCAGCTGGGCTCTTCCCAGTGGCAGTGCATGGTGTGGTGCAGTGTGCAAGAAAAAAATCTGCTAAGCTGTGATGCCAGCTACCATGTGTGATTCTTTTGAGTGCATCTTTGGTGGTGCGTACCATCCATTCAGCTTGCCCGTCGGTGGAAGGGTGGAAAGCAGCTGACGTTGCATGCTGGATCAAGTTGGCCTGTAGGAAGGCCTGGAACTCAAGAGAAGTAAATTGGGGGCCATTGTCAGAGACGAGGACATCAGGAAGCCCATGGGTAGCGAAGATTCCTCTCAACACCTGGATGGTCCTAGCAGTAGTCGTGGAGGAGACAGGTATAACCTCTAGCCACTTGGAATGGCTATCCACCAGGATAAGGAAGAATTGCCTCTGAAAGGGGCCAGCATAATCTAAATGTACCCTTGACCAAGGGGTTTGTGTCTCCTCCCACCTGTGTACAGGGGCTTGAGGCATTTCAGGCCATGACTATTGGCACACCTGGCACCCGTGCACCTGGGCTTCGATAGCTTTATCAAGCCCAGGCCACCAAAGATGGCTACGTGCAAGCGCTTTCATGCACACAATGCCCGGATGTCCCTCATGCAGAGAGAACAAGACTCTAGACCTCAGTGAGGCTGGGATAACTACTCTACTACCCCATAACAGGCACCCATTAAATGTAGACATTTCGTGCCTCCTTTGCCAGAAGCTCTGAAATGCAGCATCTGGACACGTGTCAGGCCATTCTGACAACACCCATGTCAGCACGCGTGTAAGCATGTGATCAGTGGCAGTTTCTGCAGCCACATCCCTAGCATTGAGGGGAGATTCAGGCAGTTCCTGAATAGAAAGAATATTAACAGCAGGGGCAGGATCTGCCTCTATTTGTGTGAGAGGTAGCCTACTGAGGCCATCTGCATGGCCCATTTCTTTTCCAGGTTTGTGAATGAGTGTGTAGTCATATGCTGACAGGAAAATTGACCACCTCAGTATACGTGGGGATATGATGTGTGGGGTTTGTTTAGTCATTGTAAACAACCCCAGCAAAGGCTTGTGGTCTGTATAGACCGTGAAGTGGCGGCCATATAAGAAATCATGGAATTTCTTTAGGCCAGCCACTATGGCCAAGGCTTCTCTGTCAATCTGAGCATAATTCCGCTCTGCAGATGACAGAGTCCTTGAATTGTAAGCTATAGGGAGTTGCGTCCCGTCAGCCTTCAGGTGACTGAGTACTGCATCCATCCCATAAGGGGATGCATCACAAGCGATGCACACAGGCAGTTGTTCGTTGAAATGGGCTAATACCGCATTTGATGAGAGCAAGGTCTTGACCTCTTTAAAACTCCTGTCATGGACCTTAGTCCACTGCCATAGAGCTTGCTTATCTAAGAGCTGGTGTAACAGCTCAGCCACTGCAGCCGTTACACCAGTGGGGAAGAAAAGCATGATAGAAGTTAAGAAGTCCCAAGAAAGCCTGAAGCTCGCTTTTAGACTTGGGACTTGGAGCCTCCTGAATGGCCTTCAGTTTGGATTCTGCAGGGTGGATGCCTTGAGCATCTATTTTAAAACCTAAAAATTCTGTGGAAGTAACTCCAATTTTGCATTTGTCTTTCTTTAATTTGAGGCCCGCTTGGCGGAACCTCAGCAACACAGCCCGTAATCTCTCAGCCAAATTCTGTGATGACTCCCCTGCAATGAGGATGTCATCGAAGTAGAGGCAAACCCCCGGAATACTGCTGAGCGTGCACTCCATGATGCTCTGGAATATGCCAGGAGCAACATTCACCCCAAATTGTAACCTTTTTACTTTAAAAGCGCCCCTATGGATCACTATTGTTTGGGCCTCAGCAGTTGCCTCATCAACAGGTAGCTGTTGATAGGCCTGTGCTAAATCAAGCTTTGCAAACAGCTTTCCCCCTTTGAGGGAGGCCAGAATATGACTCACTACTGGTACAGGTTATGCATGCTGTTGCAAAGCTGTATTCAAAGTACATTTATAGTCCGTGCAAATTCGGACTTCCCCATTAGCCTTTAAAGGCGTTACAATGGGGCTTTCCCATGGACTTGAGTCCACAGGTTCCAAGATGCCCTGCTGGAGCAGCTTGTCCAGCTCAGCATCAATCTTGCCCTTGAGGGCGAAGGGCACCCTCCTAGGCTTAATCCTAACCGGTGTGGTGTTTGGGTCTAAACGCAGGGTAATGGGAGGCCCCTTGTATGAACCAAGCTCTGAACTAAACACATCCACAAACTCTCTGCAGACTTCTGCAATTCTTGGAGTTTGCAGACTGTTCCGGCCAGTTACCTGGATTCCCAGGGCCTCGAACCAATCAAGTCCAATTAGACTCGTACGATCACCCCCAACAACCACCACATCTAAGAGGTTTTGGAAAGCCTTACGCTGCACTTTGAGCATAGCTTCTCCAAGTACCTTAACCTTTGAATTTTGAAAGTCAGTAAGAATTAAGTTCGATGGCCTGAGTTTGACTCGAAGGCCACTACTGCAGCAAATCCTTTTAAAGGTATTGTGTGACATCTCGACATCTTGACTTTTCCCAACTCCCATACATTTCAAAGTCCTGTGGCGATAGGCGAGCGGTAAAACAGCAGGTGTGGAATCACTGGGAGCTGTGGACACGGACCTGCACACAGGCGGCTCAGGTCTAATGGTTGCTTCTTGCTGATGAAGCAACAGCTGGATTCGGCATCTATCTGAGTGACTGAGCAGCCCTCTTGAGGACCACACTGCTCACCTCCGTAGTATGAGGAAGGGGCTAGAAAATGTGCCCTAAACATTGTTGCTTCTTTCAAACCCTGTCCAGCCTACCGCGGTTGGAGGGGATCCCACTTCATGCAGTCGAAATACAAAACTTAAGATGAAACACAAGGTGTTACCACTTATCATTGGTACATGGAATGTACGTACGCTTCAAGACAACCCATCAGCAGATCGCCCAGAAAGAAGAACAGCTCTGGTAGCCAGAGAGCTTGCAAGATTTAACATTGACATTGCGGCCCTGTGTGAAACTCGTCTAGCCAATGAAGGTCAGCTTACAGAAACAGGAGGCGGTTACACATTCTTTTGGTGTGGACGTAGCAGTGACCAACGTCATGAGTCTGGAGTTGGCTTAGCGGTTAAGAACCATCTTGTCCGCCAACTTGCCAGTCTTCCCAAGGGTGTGAATGATCGACTCATGACACTGCATCTCCCACTACTAAGTGGAAAGCAAGCCATACTGATCAGTGCCTATGCACCCACAATGACAAACCCAGATGAAGTAAAGGACAAGTTTTATGAAGATCTTGATGCCCTACTTTCATCCGTGAAGCGCACCGACAGGTTGATTTTACTTGGCGATTTCAATGCGAGAGTGGGGTCCGATCATTCTACCTGGGATGGCGTTATTGGTAAAAACGGAATTGGCACATGTAATAGCAATGGCCTGTTACTATTAAAGATATGTGTTGCTCATGATCTGATCATTACTAATACCATCTTCCGCCTGCCTACTCGCAAAAAGACATCCTGGATGCACCCACGCTCCAGGCACTGGCATCTCATTGATTATGTCATCTTGTGGAGGAAAGACATGCAAGATGTAAGAGTAACTAAGGCCATGCCGAGTGCTGACTGTTGGACTGACCATAGACTCATCATTTCCAAGTTAAATATTCACATCAAGCCAAAGAATCGTCCACAGGGAAACAGAGTTGTGATGAAAAAGATCAACGTCAGTACACTGGAAAACCCCGACGTAGTAGCTTCATTAGTAAAAGATTTTGACAATCAACTCTCAGAGCTGCAAATACAGGAAAATGCTGAGAAGGACTGGGAATGTTTCCGGGACATCTTGCACTCTTCTGCACTTAAGGTTCTTGGACCTTCATATAGGAAGCAGCCGGACTGGTTTAACGAAAACGATGAAAAGATTAAGGCCTTGCTTGCTGAAAAACACCACCTCTACCGTGCTCATCAGAATGATCCGTCTTCAACTGCAAAGAAAAATGCTTTTACTAACACTCGCAGGATTGTACAGAGCAAGCTCCGCAAGATGCAGGACTCCTGGTTGAGTGCCAAAGCAGTTGAAATCCAGAAGTTTACTGATAGAAAGAGTCCTGCAAGATGCAGGACTCCGCAAGATGCAGGCACTCCTGGTTGAGTGCCAAAGCAGTTGAAATCCAGAAGTTTACTGATAGAAACGATGCCAAACGGTTCTATGAAGCTCTTAGATCCCTGTATGGACCTCAGCCCGGTGTCCAGATCCATCAATAAGGGAATCCCTTGTAACTTCACATCAATGCGAAGTTTCTTTTTAAGGGGCTTGTGTGTCCCTGTCCGCAAAATGCTTCTACGCGACGCGCAGAAACCCACCCTGTGTTGGCTGGGGACCCTGGTACCTTTCTGAAGGAATTCTTCCCAAGGTTGCACCTGTTGGCGACCCAAACAAACGGTGGCAATGTGGCCTTGCTTACCACATGCTCGGCAAATGGCGGAGCGGAACCAGCAGTCCGTGCGCTTGTGGCGTCCTCCGCAACTGAGACACTGAAGGGCTGCTGGGGCCTTGTCCGGTTTCTCTCGTGGCCTTCTTACCGCAAGCTGGTGCAATCTGTCCACCTCCTCTTCAGGATCCAGGTCTGAAACTTCTTGGGCGACCTCTTGATGGATGGAACATTTCTGGCAAGCCGCAAGGCCTTCACAGTGCCGCCTGCTGCTTCTTCAGCTGCAACTTCGTGCAAGACATCTTGGAAAGTGACTTCAGCTTTAGCAAAGATTTTTTGTTGTTCTAAGGCCGCAGACGAAATGGTCTCGTAAGCGTTCTTCCAGGTCCTTGAATTCACAAGGCCTGGCAGCTTGTCTCAAGGCAGCGATGAATTCTGTAGCCGACTCACCCGGCTTCTGGTCCCTCTGCTCAAAAGCATGCCCCCACGCAATTACAGACAGTTTTGGATGGAAGTGATCCTTCAGCATGTTTTTTTAGTCTGTGTTGGTGACAGATTCCAGCGATGCAGGGGCTACCAGGTTTTCAGCCATGTCGAAGGTGTCCTGACCGCAGATACACAGCAGGGTTGCCGCTTTCAGGCCGTCTTCCCGGACCTGGCTAACCCTTAGGTAATTTTCTACCTGAGCCACATAAGAGTTCCAGCGCTCCGGGTGAGAAAAGTCGAATTCTGACAAACGTCCTATCTTCGACATCTTCAGCTTCAGAAAGCCTCGCTGCAAGCCTTTGTAGGGGGAAAGGCCCATTTGCCAAGCTCACCTCCAGCGATGCTGTACTGGCAGGTGAGTGCAGAGCTGGACGCTGATTCCCAGGCTTCAGGCTCTTCAGATGAGGCTTACCCTCTTCTTCTTGCCTTCTTCTTTGCAGTGATCCCACCTTCGTCGCCACTTTTATGTTTTGGGGTTCGCGGCATTGAAGCAAGACACATGTTGTAACAAAGACTTCTTTATTCGTTTCTCAACTCCATTCAACTCCCAGCAGGCACACAGGCCTTTTATAGTCTCCCCAAACCCAGGCTGTCCAGCCAATAGGGAAGAACCTTTTTTCCCGCCTTGCGCATGCGCACAAGTCCAGCACCAGCCAGTCTGGTCCCGGGCAGCTTTTCGGTTGCCCGGGACCATTTGCAACATTTCTGGGCCTGCTGAAATGCTTCACATTCCCCTTCCCCCCTTCCCCACAAAGAGGGGACTTTAGAGCTGATACCAAATTGTTCAAGAGAGATTAAAGAGCCAACCAACATCTGCAAAAGTTGTATTCACATCAGGAAAACCAACATTAAAAGTTACAGTTCAAATTCATTTTACAAGTTCTGACAAGGAATTGGGTACAAGGATTTGTTCTATTGTCCTTTACTGTTATTTGCATCACACAAGTTCTGGTTGACACATGCCTTGTTTGCTGTCATTTCAGAGGGTTACGCAACCAACTTGGTGGGCTTTTTCAGTGAGAAACATTTCAAAACTGCGTCTAGTGCGAATAAACATATCTCCTCAGTCATTCTGTCAGCTGAGGTGTTCAATTAGTCAATGTCGGTGTAGCAATTCATTAAAGATATTTACGGCTAATGTTCTACAAAGAGGCTGTCTAGACGGTAAAATTTGGCACGAATAAAAACAAAGTAAAGAAGATGACTTGTAGCATTCAGGTCCTAAAGTGACATTTTGGCCCCATGGAAGAAAATGTGTGATGGATCCTATTTCCTCTTCTCTTCCCGCTTCTGACCTTGACTTCATTCCAGAAGAGACCCATCTGTAATTATCATTATGTCTTAGTACTGTTTTTAATACAGCACTTTGTACTTTGCAAATCATATTTCATTCTTTTCCCTCTCTCCTGGATTTTGCATCTAGGGTGCAGTTTAATGTAAAGTTAAACATGCATCAGCTAATTCATTTTGCTAGGCTTGTGCTTCAGACGCAGAAGAACAGCCATCATGGGGAGATCTCAAGGCAAGAAGATTTAAACTCTAGAATCTGGACCATAACCTGACCCAGATATGGGGGGCCAGAGTAGCACCTGAGTTTGTACTCTTAGACTCTTCAGACTTCATAAGCTAATTTCAGTTTATTAGCTAACCAAAATGAATAGAATCAAGGGTCTGGTCTTTGTCATACATAGTAAGTTTTAAAAACATGTTTTTATGTGGAAAGAGTAGAAAAACAAAACAGTTCCATTATTTTGTCATTTGGCTCTGCATGTGTGTGTGAAAAAATTAGGAATGACATTTTCTGAATGTCTACAAGTTTTAAAAATAGTGATTCTGCCACTGTGACCTCTGAAATCTATAACTGCATTTTTTTTAAAAAAATAAGGTGGCTGAGAGATTGATTTATGCCATCTTAAACAGTTGTTGTGCCTATATTGGTGGGGACTTTCCTCTTTCTTTCATCAGATAAAAATATAAAATATAGTAATGTTTGTCCTAAGTTTAACAATTGGTCTCAGTATTTCTATAGACATAAACAGTTTTAATTGTCAACTCCCAAAATTAAAATTTCATTTCTTTTAGTTTCAAGCAAAACTAAATAAATAAATAACCAAAAGTGCTTTCCAGGTAGAAACAAAGCTACATAAAGACTTTTCTTTAATCAAAATAGTCAATTTTGCCATTTCTGCCAACTTCATTAGCTTTACGGTCCATTCTTTTTCATTGTGGGAATCTGTAAGCCCTCAAATGCCCTTTTTTGATAAATTGCCAGATTTCAAGTGCACACATGTTCTAAAAATGAGGCAGTCTAAAATTGGAATGTAACTAAACAAATAAAGAATGTTTTCATCATTAATATGTTGTTGATTTTAGACTTGTTATCATGTTGGTTAAGTTCCATTGAGACTTTATTTTTCTAATCTGCAGACACTTTTTCCTGTGAACATTCATGTGAGTTCCTTCCAACATAATGTGATCTCTGGTTAACTTAGATTACCCTGTGAACGTATAGCGCACACTTCATACCTGCCTGTAAACTGTGGTTTGGGAGAACTGTAGTTCAAATCACATTGAATCAGCCATGTCCTTTGTTTACTTCTTCCCTTTCTTTTTTCCATTAGATTATTTGAAAAATCTGGGTCAATACAGTCATTTCCAAAAGTAACAAAAAAACCATTCACATAAGATGAGTTGAAGGTGCTCATGCCAATTTGATAATAAAAATTTGAAGTGCTAGTAAACTGCCAAAATTTCAAATGTATGTTTTACTTATTCCTCCTTCTTTGCCATTTCTTAGTTCCAGAAGTAGCCAATGTGAGGGTGCTAGAGTTGTCAGTCAAGATAGACCTGTCCTTATGAACTGATCTATCATCATATGTTTTCATGTCCTAATAGCTGTGAAAATAATCAAAATAGTCTGGTTTAGATGTATTTTCAACTAGATTTAGAAGGGTTCCCATGAAAAGCCTAGTCACCTGAATTGTCCACAGAACGTACAGAAAAGAAAATGAATTTAAAATAAGGAAGAAGAGACTTAATTTGAACTTTTAGGAGGGAAAGCATGTTGCAACATTTTGTTGAATGACCCATTTCCTCCGTTCTTCTGTTCTCTGGTCATGCCATGGTTTTGCAGTTCTTTTTCAATAGTGGAAATGAGTCATGCCTTCTTTTGATGAGCAGCCATTTCAGGATATTTCCATATGTTAGATACATGTCTATGGAGATTCTCAGTCATCCAGGTCATGGTTGTCCCAAAGGTGCTTTTTCAAAAGGCAACTGGACTTTGTTTTTAGGTTGAAGATGTTTTGCTTCTTAAGAACTGAAGAAGCTTCTTGGATGAGAAGCAAAACATTTTCAAGCAAAACCCAGTCCGGTTGCCTTTTGAAAAAGGACGTTTGAGACATATGTTAGATATGAAGACAATGCCTCTGCTGGGGGAGGACAGCAAAAATAGCAAGATGATAGATGGATTATCACAATGCAAACCCTACATTTGTAGGGCCATGCATGACTACACTATGTCTTCCATCTTAGTGATTTTGATTTCACATCACCCAGCGATCATTGCATGAAGACATTATGTAGGAAACAGAACCAGAATTATGGATGGTTACTTGACTGGGTGGCAACCTGTGAATTTCAGAAAGCATTGTAAAAGAAATAGCTCTGTAAAGAACCTAATATTGCTGTGAGCTCTCAGGAGATTTAAGGGTTAAACAAAAATGGGAGACCACCAACTCCCTCAGGAATGCTGTGCAGTGAATACAGTAAGTCCAACCCTTCCTGCATTCTTACAAGTTTTTTTTTTTATTATGTGGTGGGATTGAATACTAGCCAGACTGTGCTTATGGCTAGCATTCAAGCCTTTGTGGATCCTGGATTCTCTGTGTAGTGAAAATGTTACACTTTGACTTTCTGCATTTTCAAATGTTCAGTGAATGCTGAAACAGTTTTCAAGCATAAAAGACATATAAGTAAACTGCAATGACAGTAGATAGAGAACATATAATAAAACAAACCAAGAAAAAGAAATTGTCTGCATCTGATCTGCAAGATTAACATCACATCGGTTTTTACGAGAGGCATTTGAAAGACCACCATAGAAAAGGCCCCTAAAGAGGAAAAAGGAAAAAGGCATAGTGTTCCTCTAAGGAGAAAGCAGGTATAAATGGGCATTTTCATGTTTGTTTTTTTAAAATAACATGGCATCTAGCTGAAGAGTGTCTTATCTATCACCTTGATCATGCCTGGAAACATGACAAGATTGTTTAAAAAAACACAGGAGAGGGATGTTCTGCTGATCTGAAATTGAGACAACTCAGGAAATGATATTCTGTTCTGTGAAAGAAGATTGTCCTTGACAGGAAAAGGAGACACATCTGGCATCTAATGTACATCCAAAGATGTATAATTTTTTGGATGAGTGACTTATTTAACACTTGCATGATTTGACCCAGCTGTGGCATAATTCAGTGCAGCATTATTCCATTGTTTAAATTTTTTGCAAAATTCCTGATTCTTTGTACCCAATTAATGTTTTTGGAGTGATACGCAATGCCTAAACTCTCGAAATAAGCATTGGGCTTGATTCCCAGGAGGCTTTGTGAGTGATAAGTCTTGGCTTTGCTGTTTACTAAAGGAAATATAGTGGAAAGTCATCAGAAAATGAGCTCCCTTTCGCTCTCTCTCCCCCTTTTTTCTTAGCTTTCCTTTTTACACATAACAGACCCTTTGTATGTAGAGTCGCTTCCTCATCCTTCTGTGCAGCTGAGCTGTTCATTTCCCTCCCTTTCGAAGGATCTTTCACACAATGAGTAGGAAGTAAGGAAATGAGGCATAGCACCGTAATTCATGAAAATTGTCCAAAAAGATGTCCATCTGGGGGTAAGATACAAGGCTACTAATTAAGCAAAATGCTGTCCAAAATCCAGAATACTCCAGATTTCATTGGCAATTTCTGAGTTTCCCTTCTCTAGAAGTAGCGCCTGACTCATCAAAGGATTTACGGGAGTTGAAAAGACTCAAATAAGAAGCATTTTAAGAGGAATGTTGAAGTCCTAACCATAAATAGCAGAGTGGATCCTGAACATGATGTTCACCTCTATTTTAGTTCTTCATGTTAGTGGATTTATTTATATTCATTTGGAGGCTGCCTAGGGGTTTTAATGTTACTGTGGAATTCTAATTAGGGCTTTTCTCTCTAAGATCCTTGTAGAATAATGAGACTTCTCTTTCTTCAGAATTAATCTGGATTTACTAACAGAAATCTAGAAACAGCATGGGAATTTCTAAATTGGATCTAACATAATGCCTAATCTATGTGAGGTAGAGAGACAGTTTGATATCATGGTTTAAGACACCAGGCTAGAAACCAGGAGACTGGGAGTTCTAGTTCCACCTTAGGCACAAAGCCAGATGGGCAATCTTGGGCTATTCATTTTCCCTCAGCCCTAAGAAGGAGGCAATTATAAGACACTTCTGAAATCTCACCAAGAAAATTTTAGAGACTAGTCCAGGCAGTCACCAGGAGTCAATGTTGATTTGAAGCACACAAATATACAAAAACAAACAAAGTAAATTTCCCTATAGTGCTTTGATCTGTTTTCCTCACTTTTTAAAACTTCTCAAAATAGTTCTAAAATAATTCTAGGGCAGAAATTTTGTCAGTTTTTCTTTAAATTCCAGAAAACTTTGTGAAAGGGGCAAAATTCTATATAATACCTGACTGCCGTCTGATTGTTTATCATGAACTGGGACTGTATTGAGCACAATGGGGTGATTAAAAGAATTATATGGAGAAACTGTAGCATTATTCCAGACTATTAGGTATGCCAGCTTGAGTTCCTGAGTAAATGGTAGGTTATAAATCAAATAATTTTTATTTTATTTTAATTTGAGGTTGCCCTCGGCTGGACCTAGAATATTAGAATACTGTTGTAGCACTGGTTATAGCTAAGAATGATTTAATATTGTTGAATTTATGGATTAAGGGCAACATGAATGCAACATCATGGGGATACAATAGAAGAGAAAAAAAATATTATGGAACATCTTTGTAACATGGTTAGGTGTAACTGGTCTTTGTTCAGTACATGGATATATTTTCTGAGGTGTGATGACCAGGAAATCACAATCTTCTTGTAAAATAGTAAGAATTTCAGAGGCAAGCAAGTTAAGAAGATGCTACATCCAGAGAGATTTTAACATAAAACGTAAGAGGGTCTTTCATCCTCAAGGATTCTAGGAAGAGATCATTTCTTCATCAAACATGAGTGGCATCCACTTTCAAAAATGACTTTCAAAGAGACTGCCTTCTACAATATGCTGAAATCAATGTAATATGACGTTTAAGAAATTGAATGCATTAAGTACTATTAAACCTCCAACTGTCTTCATGATAGGTTTCACAGTATTAATAATGAACATTACATTCTGAGGAGACTATACAATCATTTCTACACCCTTTACTGGCTCTAGAAAATATTTTTGGCATTATAACATTTAATTTGATTTTGCATTTTTCCACTGTCCATTTTTTTACAATTCTGTCACTTACTGGCATTCATTTGATACAGATAAAACTGTTCTTTGGTCTTTAAATAAAAACATGCATTTTTCTGTTACAGGCAGGCTAAAAGCTTTATGGTATGTTTGTCACCCGGAAGATACTAGTCATATTTGCTATGTTGTTGTAAATTGTTGGGGTTCTAAATAGGCTCCTAGGCATTTTTAGAAAATCAGACTGAAGAGTGGCTGCTTTAGTAAAAAGCAACTAACCCAACAAAAGTATAAAGATAACCTGGACTGGGGGCAATTTCACCCCAATTTTCCTACAGATTTTACTAAATGGAACAATAAATTTAGAAAGCAGAGAATCAAGAGATTCATCTCCCCATCATCCAGCAATTGAGTGTTTTGTAATCGCAGGACTCAGTTGTAATAATACCTTGAGAATTACCTAAATTATAATTCATAGAACTCTTGTAGGTGGAAAACATTATTTAATAGATTAAGTGGTTAATTGATAAACAATGCATACCTTATGAATATGGATCTAAAATGATCCCCTCTACTCTATTGGAAAAGGAAGATTTTGCTTTAACAAATGTTCAAGAACAAGATATTCTCAGGCCTATAGAAAAGATCACATTTTGAATGGTACTTTTCAAAATTTTCCTACAAATTCTACTAAATGGAACAATAAATTTAGAAAGCAGAGAATCAAGAGATTCATCTCCCTATGTAGCTTGCTGAATAACCACTTCTGTATTGTTTACATTGGACACATAATTCAATTATGCCAAAAGGAGGCAATGTTCGACACCATCCAGCAATCCCAGCCAGCTAGCTAATGATGAGGGATGCTGGAAATTGCAATATCAAATTCAATAACATTCAGAGATCCAGAGGTTGATTACTAGGGCTAGGCAGATCAACAGCAAACTTCCTGTAGTTCCTCCCAAGCATCACGTGTCACTTGGCAGAATTAACATAGCACCAGCTAAATTCAATTGTCCCCTTAGATCAGAGGTCCCCAACCTTTTGGGCACTAGGGACTGGTTCCATAGAGAGAGCTTTTCCATGGACTGGAAAGTGTGTGGTTTTGTGTGCTGCCAGCATCCCACAGATGGGGCTTTGTTTGTGCAGACCAGTTGCTGGCATACTGCAGCCCGGTACCAGTCCACGGACCGGGGATTGTGGACCCCTGCCTTAGATTCAGTAAGAGGAACTTTGGCACATGCATTGCTAATCATTTGAATTGAAGTGGGACAACCAGTTTTCTATGAAGCCATCACTTGAAAAGGATGCTCAGATTTAGCTTTGATGAAGCAGAATCCCCTTTTGAAATCTCCACAGTTTCATTAGCTATCCCAAACTGAACATTCTTATCTGTACATGGAACACATTTAACAATTAATATAATTTCTTTAAAGTCTCACCTGCTCAGCTAGTATAGGATATTATAAAGGTCTTGCTTCCTCTGGGGCCTTCCATATCTGATAATGGGTCTGCTGTAAATCTTTGATTTAACAGACCATCTTGGATGAAAATTGCCCATTAAATTATATCAATAAATGTAATTGACATTTATGTCATTAAGGCACCACTTTTAGGTCATTTGTATCACTTTACATAATTATGCAAGTAGCATAACTTGATGGAAACTGTAAAAATGTCAATTACATAATTATGCAAATAACACCGATTATAACAATTTTCTGGACTGCTGCAGAAACAATGAGTTTCACATGCTGTTTGGAGTGAAATCGAAAGGAAAAAAAATTGTCCTATGCATCCAAACTGCACTGAATGAAACTGGAAAATCAGTTGGGTTGTTTTGCATTATTTTCTCAAGCTTGGGTTTAACATACTGTAATGTTGCAAGCCCTGCTGGTTTTATTTTGTTTGATATGTGTGACTTTTAGATGCTTTTAGTCTGGGTTGTCTGTGTGGTTTATCTGGTTTTATGGGGGGGGGGGGTTGGTTTTGTACACTGTCCAGAGTCCATTAGAAAACGAGCAGAAGAGCTGGAATTGAAAAGGAATTCTCAATTGTTAGAGAAATGTGCCTCTGGTGCTTTGTAATATGGGACATATGATTCAATATATTCATGCTGTGTTTGTTTTTCTTTTTCATGGATCTCTTTTTTAAGTTCAGCAGGCCTTTCACTTTTGAAATGTTTGCCCTAAGTCAGGAGTAGGCAACCTTGGCTCTTTTATGACTCGTGGACTTCAACTCCCAGAATTCCTGAGCCAGCATGGCTGGCTCAGGAATTCTGGGAGTTGAAGTCCATGAGTCATAAAAAAGCCAAGGTTGCCTACCCCTGCCCTAAGTAGAATAAGAAAGTTTTTTAGTACTGTATAGATTAGTTGGAATGGAGCAAAATGACATATTTTGCCCACAAACAAATTATGCAATGGCTCACCTATCACAAGCATGCATCGGACGACATAAGCACTGGTGCTAGTGAAGAAAAACAATACTGCTACCACCCAGGAGACAACAATACATTGGCCCTGGATCCAAACACTTTCCAAATTATACATATGTGGTAAAGCTCTTATGAAAATAATGGACAATATTAATAACCTTTTACTTGTATCTAACAAGCAGCCATGTAAAAGTAAGTTATTCCACAATTCATAATATGACCACCTGCTTTTTTCACGGACATGATTTTCCAGTATCTGTAATATCACTTAGAGACAAACATGGTGTATCTGTTACTCCTCACAGAGCAGTGCACAGCTTACTATGCTGAGCTTCTGGGGGAAATACAAGGTATAAATACAGCAAATAAATAAGGTAGAGAAAGATGTATTAATAATAATACCAAATTAATAATTATTATTAGCAATTAATAACACCATAATAATAAATTATTTGAAACAATTAATAGTACCAAAAACAATGTATGGAGAACATAACAAAATTAGTTCCTTAACTTTTATTATCTTCTCCATTGCCTCTTTCACCCCAACTCATTTCTACTACAGTTCCACAAATCTGTATTTAGCCAAAGTAATTGGAAAGATACACTAATGAAATCTGAGTAGTTCCTGGTTTCTTGAACCTACCCAGCTGTGTGGGGCTTCACAAGACATTCTTTAAATGAACTTTCCTAAGTGGTACCGAAGGCTCTGCAGCGAAACGTCTACACATCAATACCTTTCCACCGCCCTGATCTGTTCCAAATCCAATTCTGTTGCTTTGCAGATACACTAAGTGCTTCTATACCAGAGACAAATTCCTTATGTGTCTAATCACACTTGGCCAATTCAATTCAATTCAATCCAATCCAATATCTCCACCCAAAGTATTGGAAGAGGGAAATGAACTAGTAGCAAAATAATTTTGAGATGTGCTTCACACTAGGAATGCTGTGCTTTTGTAGCTCAAAAGACCACAAGGATAGTAAAAACAAAAAAAACTGTCAGGGAAATCTGTGTTATTTTCTTCAAGTTTGATATGAATTTTATCATGTGTGAAGTTGCTATCAACACTGAAGTGTGCATTAGTCTCACAATATTATGGTTATACACATTTATCGGATATATTTGAAATCATTGGATTGGGTTCAGACCCGCTTGAATTACTTTAAATCTGGGGGTCAAGCCATAACATCAAACCAGGAACTCTACTTTAATAAGCCTACTAAAATCATTTTGAGCATCTGTTGCTTTAAAAAATACTAATGCTAAAATGATATAAAAATGGAAATTAAAAAAAATATTCTCTATTTTTTCAGAAACTTTGGAGAATGGACCTAACAAGTGTGAAAGGTGAGTAAAATTTTCCATTGCTTATTGAATATTTGTGTCCCTACCCTGTGAAGAGCCCTTAGGGCAGTCATTCTCAATCTTGGCAACTTTAAGATGTCAGGATTTCAATTCCTAGAATTCCCCAGCCAGTATGCTGACTGGGAAATTTGGGGAGTTGAGGTCCAGACATTTTAAAGATGCCAAAGCTGAGAAACCTTGCATGCTTCTGCTGTCCACATGGTGTTCTCTGTTTAGCAGTTGACTCATTCTTCTGCTTGGACTGGAAGCCTATAGGCCAACTGGGAAAGCTTCCAGTTTTCCGGAATATGGGGATGGTTCTTTACCACTTTAGCTTCTTTAACAATAGACACTCTTTTAAACGAAGTGCTGAGCTGCAGCTACTGACCATTGTTTTCTAACGAAGTCTTGGAGGGCTGTATGAAGAATCAAGATGGAAGGTTGCATTTGGCAGCATTTCAAATAAACAAGCAAAATATTCTTAAAGTTAGGTGAAACTTAACAGATGCTGAGTTAGGCTATGCAGGAACTCTACTCTCCAGGCCTTCCCTTGTTTATTCAATTCAATAAAAATGTCTCCGTCAGTTTGAATGAAGAGGCTGCTTTACAGAGCCACTCATATGGAAAGGACAATGGAAGAAGGCTGTTGACCCAGGTGCAGATATTGAAAGACCATTGGATCTCATGAGATGATAGGGGCTGGGGCCAAATTTGGGGTGGGGAAGTCAGGCTAAAAGAGGTAGTTGTTCTAAGCTAGAAACCAAGAGAGTGTGAGTTTTAGTCTTGCCTTAGGCAGGAAAGCCAGGTGGGTGATTTGGGGCCTTTCTCTCAGCCCAACTCATCTCACAGGGTTGTTGTGGGCAAAATAGGAGAAGAAATCAGATACGTTTCTGCCTTGAGTTATTTATAAAAATCATAAAAATGGGAGAGAGAGAGGGGGGGGCACATCACAACCTTTCTTACTTTTAAATCCCGTCAGCCCTGAGAAATAGCGGTTTTCAGGCTATGTATTGGAAAGCCAACACATAGCTTTGATTCAGTAGAATGTTGAGATGCTGAGAAGCTGTGTTTGTTTGGTGTGTTGTATAAGCCCAATCCATTGTAGCTAATTCAATAAACCAGGTAAAATTGTGTCTTGTGTGAACCAGGGGAAGGGAACTATGTCTGTATACCTGTATTGACTTGACAGGAAAAAAGTCAGTGGGAAGGTTAAAGATGAGTATGTCACCGTGTGAAAAAGGGGAAATTTCAATAGCTTAGGACAAAATCTTAATTGGAAAAATGTTCCCTTCTAATCCAATTGCCCTACTCAGGTCCAGTCCTTTCAAGAGGACAGATACCGTCTCTGTTCTTAAAACAGGTCTAAGATGCACCAGGAGAGACAGGCAAGATTCTTCCCCTTGTACATTCTGTAGGAAATACTTTTATTTTTAAATACACAGATTTTTTTTATATGCCTAATAGAGACAAGTATTGTTTCACTGTTTGAGTGAGTGCATGAGTGTCATAATAATTAACAAACTTGGAAACATTTCTTGATGTTTTTTTTCCAGTGGAGCTAACAGGAAAAGATCAAGCAAAGACGAGACGTATTGGAAGGAGATCAATGCAGCGATGGCCTTAACCAATCTTGCCCAGGGAAAGGACAAACTGCAGGGTACAACCAGCTGTATCATTCAGAAATCCTCACACATATCAGAAGTGAAGACAGTCAAAGTTCCACTAGTGCCAATGCCATTTTAAGAGAAAATGTGATTTCCCTATCTTTTTCTGTGTGGACTTTTTCATGCTGTTCATTTTCTTGTAAGATCACAAAAGATCTAGAATAGGGATTGAAGCTCCTATTGTAGTCTGTGACAGTCAGGACGAATAAGAATGAGCGTAGCTCACCGAAAAGGTCTCACCAGCAAGCACTAGCAAAAAGATCCTGAAGAGGTTTGTGTGGTTCTCATTCATTTTCTTGTTTGCGTGTAAAAGCTATTCCCAATAAATTGTGTTCTGTTATGGTACAGTAATCAAGAAATACTCTCTCAGGCTAAATTGTTTCTTAAATAACATGTCAGTTATGGGTGGGGAGTCCCCTGCTTTTTTCTTCTTAAGTCAAATTATTAACTTATTTTATTGTATTAATCAAGCTGCACATTAAGCATCTGCATTGCTATAACAATAAGTGCCTTGCTTTCTTACAGTAAGCTACAACGTGGGCATAGCTTTAGACATCTGTGCCTCAAAATGTCAACCACCCAACACTTAACCTTGCATGTAGTTCTAAGTGCATCCTGACCATTCAAAGCTGACGTCAGAAAGGGTATTATTGCTGGTTTAAAGCCCTCAAACTTTTGGTTTATCTGAATTAGAGACCCAGTAATATCTAAAATGAAATTGCTATATTTTACCATGGAAGAAAAATTGATTATTACCAGGCAATACTCTGCTTTGCTCAAGTGAAATCAAATTGCTATATTTTGTTTGATAAGATACCAATTGAATTATTTTGATAAGTGTAATAGCATGACTTCAAGAGCTTGGGGTCCAGATTAAAAAAAGAAATAAACCTCAGTCATTTTAAGAAGCATTCTAACATCAAGCACATTTATAGGAGATATGAAGCAGCTTTCATTTCAGGTGCTTTGCGATTTGGATGTTGTTGTTTCTCAAAATGATTAAAAAATACAGTGCCTCTTCTCTCACTGACTGCTCTTTTTTACTCTTATTATTGTTGAGCATGAGAGCAAGATAGCAGGTCAAAGAGAAATTAAATCTCACCTATGAAAATGTTCCTGTTCTTAGCTTTATATAGTGCTTAATTTTTTTTACATGAAAACGTATCCTGTGACAGCTTAAGAGTTGTTCTTGTTGCAGTAAAGCTATCAATAAATCCAGTGTAGATTCCTCCCTTTTGAAGTCTCCTTTAGATTTATTGAAACTGTTATGTAAGTAAACAAAGCAGCTCACTTTTTTGGTACCAAATCAATCTATGCTTCAGTTTATTATTTACATTGGAGGTCTGTAACTTTCCACGACGGAAACCGTTATTGCCTTAATGCATCCAAAATGTTTTTTATTTTGGTATGGAATGTATCAAATGAAGGCAATCCCCATTTCAATGAAGGAAAAAGGGCATAATGAAATCTATATATTATATAAAGTGAAAAGCCTGAATTAAAAACATGTGGGGTACACAACAGACAAACAATTGTGGCACTGACTCAATTTAAAGTTAAAATAGATGCTAAATTAGGCATTAAAAACAACATTTTAAACCCCTAGATTTGACTGCCATTGAGTCAAGTGAATTGTATAAAATAATTTTTATGGAGGTGTATCAAATTTTTCTTCAACCATCCAAAAATGTTCTAATCAGGTTCCCTCCCTTATGTAAACAACAGTAAAGCTCCAAATAGTTTATATTGAGTGGTAAAAGAAAATTAGAGAAAAAAGTTGATTGTTAGAGTTTGTTTAGCAAAGTTGAAACCAAGCTTATTTTCCTTTAATTGTTTGAATGTTACATTTGAATAACAATATCCAGACTAAATTGTAAACCTAGTTTTGAGAAAATATCATTTAACCTCTAATCTTGCTTTTTTCCCCAGCCTAGCTATATATAGCCAATAAAAGGAAAAAAGAAAAAAATCAGTATATGTTAGCTGAGATAGACAAGGCAGAATCACTGTTTAATTCCTCATGTTCTCACCTGATGGAATTCTCCCTCTCAAAGGAGTGGGTGATATGTACCCTCTGCAGCCTTAGTTCTTTTGGGGCAGTATTCAAATCCTACTTGACCATAATTCCCCAAAATGCAAAGCACCCTTCCCACCACGTCAGAGTGTAAAAAGTATGAAAATGGTAATATAATTCCTAATATAGAAATATCCCAGTGGAAAGAACAAGGAAACAGCTTTTCCCTCACATTCTGCCCTGACCATTTGATATGGAGTCATGGTGTGACCCTTTCAACACTCCGGTCCTTAGCCTCCCTAAAATGTTCAATATCCACCAGAATTTTGCCTACTTTTACCTGATATTGTCAGGTTTATACATCCATGAGGTGTTCTTTGTGTATAGGACTCCTAGCAGAAGAGCAGGTAAGAATGAATTACTACTTTGACATGTTCATACAGCTCTGCACAGAATTCTTTTAACATGTGCTAATTTTCTGGATTCTTTGCAGTATAACCAATCAAAGTAAACCAGATTAAATCTAACCTGGATTGCAAAATCAACCAGGTTTCATTCTTAAACTCTGTTGGGAGGGTAGGTAACCTTGTGAATAATTCAAAGCTTTCTGTTTTAAATAAAAACTACTGCATGTCTAAATTGACTTCTAATTTCCTGATCATGGACAGCACTGTGTAGGGTCCTTATATGAGGAAGATAAGTGGGGATTTTAATTGTGCAAGAAACATCTATAGTCAAAAGAATCTTCCTAAAGTCACCACGTATACATGGAAGCAGTGGATATAGGCTGCAGAAGATTTGTACCTGTTGTACTCCCTCCATGTAGAGGGACATTCCTAGCAATGTCAGAGAGAACCATCCCTTGATGAAGCTAACTTTCAAGTGTGCAGAATGATTTTCACGTGTAGCCAGTTCCAATTGCACTAATATAAACTAGCAGGTATCCACCTTGATGTAACTTGTAGAATGCATCTTGATGTAACATAGAATTTTGTGATGATGGTTATTTCTAAACTGTATAGTTAAAATGATTTGATATGAAAAATATATATATTTTCTACACAAATATATATATATATTTACTTTTTTAGGGGCCGTTTTCATTGACATGAAAAAAGCAGGAAATATACTGTATGTTATGACTGTATGAACAGCTGAAGTTTACTTTTGAATGATTTACATCATTATGCAAAAGAGATTTCCCCACACTTATGGCTTTGACAACCAACCTACTGGATTTTCTCATAACAATGTGAGTTTTTAAAATAAAAACAGAGAGTAAGTGCTTCGCTTTAGTTCATACTATTGTAAATTATTCTGCTATTAACTATTTTGTGAAAATAAACTGCCTTGCCAAATTTTTCTGTAAGATGTTTTCCATTTTGTTTTGTTTAAAAAATTCAAGTGAATGACAGTATCAACAAAATTACTAATATGTGGAAGAAACAACCCAAAGAATAAATGTTACTATACAAAACAAGGCTGGTGTGGATCACGTGATTCCTTTTTGAGGAGAGGGGCTAAAAAAAAAGACTCATGTATACTGACTCATGTAAGCAAGACCATCTATTCTGGGGTGCAGTCATTTGGGGAACTTGACATCTGCCTTCTCTGTGGTGGCCTGAATACAAATATAGAGGGTATATGAGGGTAACTGAAACCCCCCATTGTTACATCTTTTGAATGCCCTAATTTTGTAGTATAACTAAATATTGCTACCAGCCAAGTTTATAGCATCTTCAAATTTAATTCAATGGAGAAACACGTAAGAGTATTATTTCTGGATTTCAGGAGCAAATGCAAACTACGATTCCTAGCGGCATTTGAGTGTGACAAACAGTCAATCCATAAATTCCATGATATTTATTTAATCAATGTATACAGCTGCCTATTTTAACAAATGATTCTGGGTGGCAAACAATATTAAAATAAAATTTAAAAGTTACATCCCCAAATACAAAAAAATTAAGGCAAATATCGCAACCAACATTTGCTAACACAGTCAGGAGATGGAATCTTTTTTATACTCAGAGCCTCAGGCCCCAAACCAGGTCAGCAAGATTGGGCCATCCTAATTCCCCAGAGATAGATCAGATAGAGACTAAGGCAGAAAGGGTTCACTTTCTGGTCTCCATCAGATAGCATGTCCATCCTGATCAATTGGGTGGTAGAAATAACCAGGTGGAGATGGTCCTTCAGGTATAAGATACAGGGAAATAATTGATGTTGTGTTGCTTTATTCTCTTCAATGCCTGAAGACAACTATGTCTGGGCATTTCTGAAGTTCCAGTTAGATGAACAGATAGGATAATGTCAAATGATTTCTAGGCAATGAAAAGTAAAGCTAAACATTTGTGTGATATTTTGTTTTTTTTTCATTTTCCCTGAATTTAATCCTTCTACTGCCACAAATATAAGCATCAGAAATATGCTCAGAACTGAGTCTCGGTTATTTATCAGCAAACTTGCTGGTCTTTGCCTCAACAGGCAAGCTCATTTTAATAACATAAGCAACTTAAAAAAAAATCCCCTCATGCTAATTTGGAAACAAATTTTGATTCCAAAAGTTGTTGATTTCAAATACATGTTCTGCTCAGCTTGCTTCTCAATATTGGAGATACAATCAAACAGAAAATTAAGCATGCAGAGGACCACTGATTTCATAGGATTTAATCACACTTAATAAGGTTTGGGCTGATAGCCCAGAAGTTTATAAAGAAGTGTTCAAGGAATTAATCATAGGTAGCAATGAGCTTCCTTATAGCAACAAGTGGTTTCTATAATTTCTATATAGAAATTCTTTATATTTCCAAAACCCTAAGAGATGTGGAGTAAAAACTATTTCAGAGTTGTGCTCAAGTGTTTGAAAGATAAGCCTAACATGTTATGATACAGGAATATGTGCCAAAGCTTTGGGCTGCTTTAAAAGCATTGAAAGGAGGGCTATAAATAAACAAAAGATCAATAAGGCGACTGGCCCAGATGGAATACCAGCGGAACTATATAAAGAACAACAAAGTGCACTCAATCAATACCTACTAGACGTTTTCAACGCCGTATTAACCAATGCTAAAATACCTAAGTCCTGGTCAGAGGCAAATATAATATTGATTCCAAAAGAAGAAGCGGAAAAAACACGGATACAAAATTATAGACCTATATCATTATTGAATTCTGACTATAAAATTTTTGCCTCAATAATGGCAGAGAGATTCAAAAAGTACCTAATTGATTTCATACATTCAGATCAAAATGGGTTTTTACCAAACAGACAGACTAAGTGGAATATAAGAACAATCTTAGACATTCTCGAATTGTATGAATCGCATAGTGATCGTCAAGTGGCACTTCTGTTCCTTGATGCACAGAAGGCTTTTGACAATGTCAATTGGCAATTTATGATCCAACAACTAAAATTAATGGATATTGGGGGGGAAATTTTAAACGTGATAACCGCAATATATTCTGAACAAAAGGCCCAGATCATAATAAATGGAGAGGCCTCTGATAAATTCAACATACAGAAAGGTACAAGACAAGGATGCCCTCTCTCGCCATTGTTATTTATATATACATTAGAAATTCTTGCTAGAGTAGTAAGACAAGAAGAGCATCTTAAATATTTAAGATTAAGAAAGAAACATACAAACTTCAAGTTTATGCAGACGACTTAGCATTTATATTAGAAGACCCAGAACAATCAGGGCAGAAACTATTTGAAATATTGGAAGAGTATGGCAGGTTTGAAAATAAATAGAAACAAAACAAAGATTATAACAAAAAACATGACTAACATACAAAAAGGAAACCTCGAAGCAAAATTAGGTATACAAGTAGTTTCCAAATTAAAATATCTAGGGATTTATATTTCAGCACGCTGCTCATCAATTAAAGAAGACAATTATGGCAAATTGGTAAAGAATATAAAAGTAGATTTAGACCATTGGAAAAATTTGCATCTTTCATTACTTGGGAGAATTGCTGCAGTGAAAATGAACATCTTACCTAAAATGATATTCCTGTTTCAGAATATCCCAATTCAATTAGACAAGAAATTTTTCAAGGAGCTGAATAAATTAACCTTAGAATTTGTGTGGTCCGGTAAAAAGGCAAGAATAAAATTAAAGGCATTACAGGATGCCAAAGAAAGGGGAGGTTTAGGTTTCCCAGATTGGGAGCTATATTACCAAGCAGCGGCCCTAACATGGATTAGAGACTGGATAACTTTAGAAAATAAAAGATTTTACATTTAGAGGGTTATGACCTCCAGCAGGGTTGGCATGTCACATATGGATGGGGCAAAGCAGAAACCACCAATATTTTTTAAAACATAAGGTTCGGCAAGAATTAATAAAAAGCTGGAATATAGTTAAACATCAATATTACACAAAGATTCCAGCTTGGCTATCGCCATTGGAGGCAGTCACATATCCCAATCTGTATAGGAAAGACAAGGCTATTATATATAAAGACATCTTGACAGAAGAAGGTTATTTAAAACAAAAACAAGAGCTAAAACAACAAGGAATAGACATGGAGTGGTGGTCTTATCTCCAGATACAAGCAAGATACATGAAGGATAAGCAAGAATGGGGTATTAACAGACAAGATACGGGGTTAAATAAAATACTGCTAGGCCCGGAGAAAAAACAAATAAAGAATATTTATAAACACCTGTTGGAACATAAGCTATATGAGGAGCAGGTTAAAGAAACAATGGTGACATGGGCAATAGATCTAGGATATAATATAAATATGGATCAGTGGCAGCAAGTATGGGAGCAAAATAACAAAATCACATTGGCGACATCATATAAAGAAAACCTGTATAAGATGGTTTACAGATGGCATCTCCCTCCGGCCAGATTAGCCAAAATGTATAACGGATATTCATCTATGTGTTGGAAATGTAAAAAAGAAAAGGGCACCTTTTTCATGTATGGTGGACATGTAGAGAAGCACAAGTGTACTGGCGTATGGTCTGGGAATGGGCAATAGAAATGACTAGGCAAAACATTCTATACAAACCTGAGGCATTATTATTAGGAATACTAGAGAAAAATGTAAATAAAGAGGACACATATTTAATTATTCACGTGGTTACGGCGGCAAGGATACTATTTGCTCAAAAGTGGAAAGCAATGGAAGTACCGAGTGGGAAAGTACTAATAAAGAAAATTATGCATTGCGCAGAACTAGATAGGATAACTAAAAGATTAAAAAATCAGGAAGAAACAGAATTTTATCAAATATGGAATAAATGTTATAGATGGAGGGGAAAAAATGGAGGTCACAAATAGATAAGTTAAGATAGAGACCAGAAATGTATACTTTGTATATAGATATATTATATGTAATTAATGTACAATATGGACTGAGATGTCAGTCAAAGACGATTTACCATGTTCAATGTTTTTAATCCTTTTTTTTCTTTGTACTCAATAAAAACTTATTATATAAAAAAAATAAAAGCATTGAAAGGACATGTGTGTCATATTCTGATCTTTTATGTTTTTGGTCTTAGCTCAACAACTGGTGGTTTGCTTTCACTGCCAGTTCAGTTTCATCATCTATTGTTCAAAAAAACTATTACTGAATTGCACTGACCCAACTAGACCCCAAATTACCTTGTTGCATGGCAAGTTTAGAAGAATAATGGTTCAAGAACACTGTGTAGTTTGTCTAGTGTTCTCAACAACTTCCATGAAGTTGAGATTTCAAGGCAAGAAATATTAAAGTTCTATCTGTTCATTTCTACCTCCTTTGTCTCTTTCTGACTTACCAAATAGGGCTACTGTTACTGTTTTCCTGGAGGGACCCATTATAGAGGTCACAAAATGTTTGTAATGGAAAAATCAGAGGTATAGCTATATTTATTGAAAGTGTCCTATAGTCTCTATTTTCTAAAGGGAGGCTAATTTCCTGAAAGGTCCATGCATGTCCCAGAAAGCCTGCTTGACAGACAAGCCAAAGCATCTACAGACAAAATGCTATGTTTACATTCAGCTAATTGTCATTGATAGCAGTGCTTTGGGTATCAATTAAATTAGGAGAAGAGATCAGGAGAATCTGGAACAGTCCTGTCATCATTCTCATAAAAACATTTAGGTGAGGCAATTTTATTAAATCAGTAATGATCATGAGTATAATTTAGGACAAATGCGGGATAAAGGCAGAGCTGAGGTTTCCAAATTCTATTATCAATCACTAATTGATAGTGATTAGCATTAATTAAGGAAGTAGGCGGGAAAGGCCAGGGATACACAAATTGATAGATTTTCCACATCTCAATCTTTAGTCTCCCGACTCAAATTCTTTTAATGCAACTATCGTATCTGCTTGGTCAAT
This sequence comes from Protobothrops mucrosquamatus, assembly GCF_001527695.2. NCBI lineage: Eukaryota > Metazoa > Chordata > Lepidosauria > Squamata > Viperidae > Protobothrops > Protobothrops mucrosquamatus. The sequence continues at coordinate 1,353,920 of NW_015386400.1, read as the reverse complement.
TGGCAGTGGATATAAGACCTATCTCAATGTAGCTATAAATCAATGCACCTGAATTTTTCAGCCATTGAGGTCTGGTTCCCTAATGGATGAGCTCATTCGTCTTGTTGAATCTTTTTTCAGATAATTTTATTTTCCATCCTGTTTTTTGGATAGGATCCCAAGACTTTCTCTTTTTTTTCTCTGCCATTTCTTGGAGATGTACTAATGATGCACAGGTTTTTTTTTAAGCTGGATATCAATCTTCTGCAAAGTTTTATTTATAACTACCTAAATAGTTGTTATTAGTGCTCTCTGTTGATAGACTGTCTTCTTTCCAAAGAACGTCATTTAAACAGCAGACTTAGTCTGCAAAAACAAAAACCCTCCTCTATGTTCAGTGTAAGAAAATTATCATCCCAGCAGATGCTCAGAAGATGTATGTCTGCAAGTGTTTAATGTGATCAAGAATAACTTAGAGACTTTACTCAATATGTCATTTGTCCAAAAAGAGTTCACATCTTTTAGCCATTCTGGCTGGGAACAGGAATTTCAGTCCTAACACATCTAGAAGGCTGATTTATGGTCTTATACATGGATTTTCAAACTTGGCAAGGAGAATTCTGGAACTTGAAGTCCACATCTTGAAGTTGCCTAGTTTGAAAAACATAGCTTTAATATATGATATTAATAATATACCTCCCTCATGATGTGCAAGTTATTTTTACAACTCCTTTGAAATCAAGCTGATGATGATGAATGAAGAAATACTATACATACAGCTAGATATATAAATATTTCTTTAAAGGAAGGAGGTCTTGTGAAATCTGACAGTGCACAAAACCCTGATTGGCAATTGACTTGCAGCAAGCCAGTGAAAATTTCAGTGACTACTGTTCAGATCCATTCATGTAGAGCATTCATGTAGATCAAATCTAGCCTCTTGTACCACTGAAAGTTCATTTTTATAGCCTAGCAGAGCCCTCCTTCTCTTTCTCCTGTCATGCCTTGGCAGCGGCAGATTTGGATGTGTCAAACAGCCGTGTTTATTCATCCCAGGCCTGGGTCAAGTTCTTTCTTGCTAATCTTAGCCAACCAATTCTCAAGGTGCTAAGACATCAAGTGTGCACCAGCGCAAAATTGCCTCACCCAACTTTTGCCCTCATCTATCACTCTGTACTTAACCATTAGTCCTTGTGGCTAACTTAACTCCCTAAAGGAGTGTCATTCTAACCATAACTACCTAAAACCTGCCAAGTGCTGTTTTATGAGCTGCTGCTGAGAGTTTTAAGGTTGATTTTTCAACAATTTTCACTGGCATTTGATGGTACATGCTTGATTTACAATGCTGTAAATAAATAACCATAAATAAGAGGCATTCCTTTCTTTTAGGATAATGCAGTATGACATTCTTTTGAGACAGAGGAAAAGACAGATTTCTAAAGAGGTTCTGAAGTTTAATTCTGAGTCTGTCATGAACCTATAGGAGGGCTGTGAAAACAGAAACCTCTTTATGTAAAAGCAAAACAAAAAACAGAAGCTTCATGATATGAGGGAAAGCAAAGGGCTCTTCAAAATAAGGAAGCACCTGCTAATGACAAGAGGGCAAAATGTGGGAGTTGAGAGATCTGAACTGGTAGCTACCTCTGCTGAGAAAAGCTTCATTTGTGCAGCTGGACAAGAATTTCTTATGGGTTTGTCCAGCCGCGTTTCTGTATTTTCTGGGCCACAGAACATATAAAAGACACTGAATCCGTGCCTGTGTGTAGGAAAGCAATCGGCAGTTTCTTCGTGACCAACATTTAAAAAAGTTCAGCTGAAAAACAAAAGGGAGAGAGGGCACATTATAATAGTTCGTTTATGTGCAGCCTGCAATTTGTGTGAAATGAATGAAGAAACACAAAGCTGGTTACTCCCATTGTCCATTGATGAACTTAAGGAGAATAAACTTAAGCACTGTTTGGGAAGGCTGTTTTGGAAATCTTTTGTTCTAGCAATTGACTTAAGCAAGCAACTGCATCTTGTTTCAACCATCTATGACAGCTTGAACTCAAAAAGCTAAATAGGTTTGGACCTACCTGTAGTTAATACTTGGATGGAAACTATTAGGAATGACAGACTAACCTTCAGCCTGGCACTTCAAAAAAAAATGGCAAGCCATTTATTTATTGTGGTGAAAATAACAATATGGATATGTCCATGAATTTCTTCAGAAATTAAGCTTGATTGGATTCACATATTTCACTAAGTCATAGCTTGTTTAATTATAGTCTATTGCAGGGGTGTCAAATTGCTGGATGCATCATAGCGAAACTGCACCCACCCCATTGCCGGCAATGGCAAAAAAGTCACGATATGTTGCGACACGTCATTTGACGTTGCGAGTTTGACACCCCTGGTCTATTGCATAAAACACAATTGTCTGAATCAACACACAAGCTATACACACTGGCTTACCAATAACAATGTCAGGGTTGACACAACACTGTAAATTCCAAACCTACCTCATGATGGTTTAGTAAAATGTGTTAATCTAACCAGAGGCTCTTAATGCTACATGAGCCACCACTACACCTGCCTATTGGGCTAGCTGGTTGAGCATTATCTGCACTAAGGAGCAACATTTATCCAGAAACCTTTATTACCCTTCCTGAAAATGTCAAGAAATGAATCCAGAATTTGTCTTTCCACGGAGCAAATGATCTGTTCTTCTTCTGAAGCAAAAATTAAGGCGGTAAAGCAGCTTGTAGGATTTAGCAGTGCCCGAGTTTTATAAAAACGCCACGACTGTCATCAGCCACTACCCACTCAGAAAAATTCCCTTTTTCATTTCAGGTTTGCAATCTAGTAATCCTAGATAAATTTGCAAGTCTCCCTTGCAAATCCACATTATCCTGGAATGCTATGGTTGAGGTATAGGTTTCTTTTGTATTTTGGTGATGGAAATATAGCCCATGTACATTCTTGAGGATAAATTGTCCCATTGTGTTTGCTCCATAGCAAAGAACCCGATCAGTTTGAAATGCCTGCGGCTTTGTATCCAAAGCAGGAATGCTTGGCCCTTGTTTTAATTAATCATTGCAGGTTTTTGTTGTTATGGTTCTAACAAAACATCCAATTCCTCAGGAATATTCTTGGATTGGCCTGAGAAAAAGTTATTACAAGGCTGCACAAGTTGTATAACTGGGCATTGCATTGTTCTTCACAAACTATAATAATGGGAGGGGGGGGAGAACTAACATAGGTGACAGAAAAAGATAAAAGAAATCCACAGGTATTGTGACATTTGTATTACTTATTCATTATTCTTATATGCTACCTTTTTCTGAAAGTTCACGCTGGCTGTATTTTTTTCCATGCTCCAGCCTTCCGAGATGAATTGGCTGAGAGTGTGACTGGCCAAATTCTCCTTTCTTCAAGTGTGGATCTGAACCAGGTTTCTTTTTCCTGGTTCAAGTCCAACAATGTAATGATGTTATTACTTGGATTTTCAATTAAGAATAGAACTCAGTTTTCTGGGTGTTTACTGAGAACTAAGTTTAGAATGAGCTAAAATCTAAAAAGAATCTATAGGAATCTACACAAATCCTTCCTTTCTACAGCAACAGTTTAATGAGATCCACTAACACTATACAGATAGCAGCACTGAATGGAGACTATTAGTGTCCATCTTGTTCCATTCTAAAAAAAAATCCAAAATGTATGTTTGTTTGTGAATGATATCTCTAACAAAAGTTTATAAATTGTTAACAGTAGATCCTTAAACATAATGATTTACATCAGAAGAAACACATAGTTTTCATTAAAAAGAGCAATTTAATTTGTTTTTTAAATGGTCTCAAGAAATCTGTGTTAAAGATACATATACCAAGGGCAATTTCAGGCAAAACTGTTTACAGATTTTTTATAGATGTAAAAAAAAAGAACATTATAAAAATGATATTGTACTTTCGTGTTGGAAGCACCAAAGGGCTTCCGTGATGAAAGGATCAGCCAGTGACATCACCATTGCCCAGGAATACCCAGTTGAGGGCTTTTTTCATGCTCTCCTTAATGAGACCACCAAAGTGGTATCTATTTATCTACTTGAGTTTGCACACTTTCAAACTGCTACATCAGCAGGAGCTTGAGCAAATGACGGGAACTCACCCCATCACACTGCAGCACTTGAACTTTGAACATGGACTTGCAAGTTGTCAATGCAGAATCCTAACCATGTAACCAATTGTGTTCCGATAAAAATGATGAACCATAATTATACTAAGCTACAAGCACGAGCCTCAAAGAGACCCAGTTTATGTTGCTCTGCATCTTCATCATCATCATCATCCAAGGGACTATCAATTCTTACCCACTTACTAGAGACTCTCATTTATAATGGTTGTGTGGCCATTATGTTTGTCTAAGAAAGGAATGCAATGGTTATAAAAAAAAATTCTGTAAAAGCCACTATAGATAAACATTTTTCATACTTTCTGCTCTACTGAAACTCTGTTCACTTACGTATCTCTTCCTTGAAAAATCTGACATATTATGCAGCAATAGCCAGTTTATTTACACAGCATATTATGAAAATATTTTTAAAACTTTATCATCATAGTGTCAGTTTTAGATAACAAAATTTTGTCTATCAATGTTCTTTTAATACTTCACAGCTAAAATTAAAGATTTGCTACACTATCACTCACAAATCAAACTTAACATTAAACTTAGTTGCAGTGGGAGACATTTGAAACAAAAGCAAACAACAAACAGAACAGTGCTTTAAAAAAAATCTTACAAGGAAGGGATGTGGGAAGTCTGTCTCCAGGTTATGCAGTGTAATATGTCTCAATAATTGTTTTACTGTGACACACACACCAGCTTGAAAACAGCAATTTTTAAAAATTCAATTTATTATGATCAAAGATAAACAAATGGATCATCGAACAAATCATCCCAGAGTTCAATGACCAGGTTCAATTCATCCTACTTCAGACACATTGTGCAAAGACCCAGCTCTTTGGAGGAAGTTCTAATGCTGGGAAAACTGAAAGGAAAGAGAAGAAAAGGATGACCAGGTGGATGGACTGAGTTACAGTGATGATAGGTGCACCACTAGATCACTTAAAAGACCAGATTAGGGACAGATGATTATGGGAAAAATCTACCTATGTAATTGCAAAGAGTCAACAACAACAACATAGTTAATCAAATGATCAAATATCAGTTTTTTAAAAAGTATTTTGTATTTAAAAATGTACTTTGTGGGTGTAAGGATAAACATTGAGATGTACATTCATAATGAAATCAGTTTATACTTTGCTACCATTCATGTGGAACTTTCGAATTAGCCAGAACAAAGTTATTTATTTTAAAATAACTTTCACTCTCCTACCTATGGTCTTATCAAGTATAGCAGTCAGTGACATGGAAGGATTTTGTTAATGAATTAGGAATGGGGACCCAGGTTTGAAACTCTCTTTGTAATGGAAGCTCACTAGGGATGTTGGTCCAGCTGTTATCTTCTAATTTATAGGTTGCTTGATGAGAGAATTACACTAGAAAAGGGAACCCCAGGAAGGAAAAATGCACGTAAATCCTTCAAAGTCTCTGAAAAAAGGCATTGGGAAACAAAGCAGTCCAGCTGAATGTTGCACCTGTTCTGTTTCAGGAAATTCACCAAGAATCACCAAATCCTGGTTCAGTTAGAAGACAATTTTCAGTTTACAGAGTTGCACAAGAATGTAGGACTCTGTATAAAACACTCTAGAATTATCAATGTGAGAAAAGATGCCACAGCAGAACATAGATCTGCCACCATACGTTTTAACAGGAACAAAATTCAAAGGCAATTGCAGAGATTTCCTCTTCAGCTGAAGCATCTAGGGGACTTTAAGTGAAACAGAAAGATTTACTTAAATAGGTTGTGTATGTTTGTTCTAAACATTTTGCATCAAGTTAGTTTCAAAGTCAATGTTCATAGCTTAGTTTTTTTTTCCTGGACATCCACATCAAAGGAACAAATGAATCATGAATTCAAGGCCTATCTTTCCTTTTTTTGGACCCACTGGGAATAGCCTAAAAAGACTCGGGTCTTTACCAGAATGTGCATTTCTGATCAGCATTGCATATTTAGCTCTAGCCTGAAATGATAATAATATGATTCCACTGCACCTTTCCAGCTTTGTCTCCACTGCTGAAAAGACACAAACAAGCATTTTCCAAAGAACAAAAGTCAACGTGATGGGAAAGTTACCAGAACTACTCTTTCCACTCACACACTTTCAGTGATCCAAGAAACCCAATTATTGCTATATGGTTGCTTTGTTCCTTAATCAAATTATTTCAGAGTGGTCAGAGGACCAGTCTGTTGGAGGAGATTCTGCACACTGAAGTAATTAGGAAGACCTTTGATTACAGTGCAACAAGTTTAAGTGTTCTTTGGAAAAACTGTGCACAAGAAAAACACATGTTGCATGGAATACTGTAGCTAGCCACTTAGATTAGAGGTGCTGAATGAACGGTGTGGCAATAGTTATGCATTTGAAGCATAACATTGGCAGTATATCAGGGCAGACCCAGACATAGCATTTGAACATAGCAGACCTTCCCTTGGCTTTTAAATTAGTAAGAACACAACACATGCCAGGATATATTTGTTTAAATATTTCAGTTCTCCATTGTTATTTTAAACAAATGGAGAATTACGAAGAGAGCTGCAAAGAAAAAATAGATAGCAATAACAGAACACATACACTCTGGTATTCTGAAAAAGGAAACAATACAATGTCTTAGACACAATATGATAGAGCATAGCTGCATTTTGGTTCTTACAGGTAAAATGATATCTTGTCTAATATGATTAGAGGTTTAGCCAGGGATTGCAGGTGGGCTTCATGATCAGCCTGGAGAGCTAATCTAGAAAAAAAGGATAATATTTTTCCATTCTATGCAAGCAGTATAAATGTTGAATTATATTCACGCAATGCCTGGACAATATACATCAAGGTAATATGAAATAAGATTTACCAAGCCTACAAATAGCTTACAAGCTATTTCTGTTTGTGCATTTTATACTGCTATATTATTTCATATAATAGATGCATCAGCTCTTGCCAATCTTCAGTTCTTCAGATAATTACAACTATTATGATCTCTGACTTATTGGATAGACTGACTTGACAGTAACAGGCAGGTAATTTTATCTGAGCTTGGAAACTAAGCAAAATCAAGCTGAATTAGATTTCAATTGGAGAACACTAGGAAATACCAAGGTTGAAGGCTAGAATGGGAAGTTGAAAACTATTCCAGAAGGTGACAGTGGCAAAGCATTCAATCATATTCCCAAGAAAATTGGCTATATCTATCATCACTTGGAGCTGAGCTGAACCTGAAGAAGTCTTGATCTTTCCTGAGTTCTGTGTCTGAAGATACAACCCAAGAGAAGCTGGGTGTCTAGATCTGCCCATATCATCAGCAAGAATTATATAATTAGACACAATGCTAATTTTGCTTCTATTATGGCTTCCAGCTCTCACACATTCATGTGACCTCAGGATGCATGTACAAAAAAAGTGGGGCCTAAATCATGGTTCAGTCCTACTTTCATCCTTCTGCATTCCTTCCACTCCTGCAGATGCTATTAAACACATCCTCCCTAACTATGTGGTCGAGTAGGTGGGGCTTATGTACAGTAGCATGAACCAACCAAAATCAAGGGGATGGTATTGATGAACACATACTGTTTCTTTATTCAGCCCATATTGCTGTAGTCAGCAGTGGAATCTTCTTGGGCCAAATTTTTACCTTGGATTCATGAGTTAAGTTAATCATTAAGTTAATCATTTAATATCCCAACCATCTCATATTTTCACACAATTTGTCTCATCACTTAGCATTTTCTAGAAAGGTTTTGGAGGGAGCATGGTAAATTTCTCTTGATAAATTGGGTAAGGGTAGGAGAATTATTTTTGGGGTTTTTTTTGGGGGGGGGGCTACATTTCCTTCTTCTATCTAGCCCAAGGGTCACTAAGACATGTTCTTTTTCTAACCATAAGCCAGCCAGAGTAATCAGGAATTGGGAAGCCTCCAAATTGCCTTCTTACATCAATTAATCAATATTAAGTTAAAATGATTTCCATCTAAGTGATGATGACATTTTTATGGGTAACATGAGTGCCCTAAACCTCTGGAAGTTTATTTGGTCTCTTTATCTATTTGGTCTCTTAAATCCCCTCAAATCTCTCCAAATAAAAAGGGGGTCTAAAGCAGGGAAGGGAAGCAATTTGTCAACCAGTGGTTATTCAACCCACCTTTGATTATAGAAATGTAAGAAGGTTGTCACAATTTCAGAAAGAAGCTTTCCCACTCCACTTAGACATGCCAAGGTTAAACATAGAACTTCTTATACAGAGATATATATATTCTGTCACAGAAGTCCTGCCTCTTGTGAAGAGGTCATTAGGTCACTATTCTTTACTTCTTCTAACTCTTCTTCTGTTTTATTGTGAGAGAGAAGGGGAAGAGAAGTGAATACATTGGGAAAGATACAACAGGTAAAGGGATTAATTTCTGTAAAACATTTGTAAGCTGCACAGTTTCACTAAGCTGCCGAGGTTTTCCATGATATGAGCTGCTGCAATTGGATGATATGCAAGACCAGTGACTGCAATTAATTAATCAAGCAATTAATGTATGGGTAATTTGACATACAAGTATTTTACAAATCAATCCAAAATATTCAGCTTTACAAGGGAAAGATGATTGACATTAATCAGATATATTCTTAAACATCATTTTTGTAGGTTGCCTGTCAATTATCATTCTGAATAAATCCTGAAGGAAATCGAACAAATCACTTATTTTCTTCTAGTCTTATAAGTAGGTAAAGACAAAAGACAAGGTGCTTTAGGTAAACCTATCCCAGACACCAATCCCTAGTCCACAGACTGTTGGGGACCAGGCCACACAAGTGGCAGGTGAGCATGCAGAACTCCATTTGCACATGCATGGGATTAGGTTGTGCACACAAAACCATCCCCTCCCCTCTCACTGTCGCCACCTGCCACAGCCACGCTTCCTGTCCATGCAGCCAAAAAGGTTGGGGATACTGATTTAAAGATTTTATGTATATTTAAGTATTTGATATCCCATATTTCCACCAACAAATAGCTTTCAGGATAGACTGGAAATGAAATGGCAGGTGATACAACATTGATATGCACTAGCCGGTGACCACTTTTACAGTCATTTGTGAATTAATAAGCTTCTGGAACATTTGCAAAGAAAGCTCCAAAATAATGCATGGCAACAGTCCAGAAGGTTACTGGATCAGAAATAATGGAGACAGGAAAAATACATAGTCCAAAGCTGTGTTCCTACATCAATGTTCTAGAAGGTTGGCTTGCATTCATACTCCAATCTATAGAAGACACATACTTGGTGGCACAAGAGTGACTCCATACTCTGTATGGGTGGTACTGTAGCTATTTCTTCACTGTTCTAATCTTATTACCAGAACAGAACCCACCACATTTCAGTTCTGCAGCAACTCAGTCTCCTTTTCTTAAATGTTTCCACAACTGTTAGCAAGGACACTCCTTGATTTTTAGACACATGTAAGGAAGCCAGTGCTACTTCCATTTCTATAATCACTGAAGTCTTCTCTTCTACCAGCAAGGGATCCTTTTTTTATGTAGGAGGCCAGTGTTGGCTTGCAGAATCCGAACAGGCAGTCCTCAATTTATGACTGGGACCAGCATTTCTTCTGCTAAGCAAGGCAGTAATTAAATGAGTCACACCCAATTTTTGCCACAGTTGTAAGCAAATCACTACAGTTGTTAAATGAATCATGCAGCATTAAGCAAATCTGACTTGCTTGTTGAAAGTTGGCTGGGAAGGTCACAATTGGCAGCCTCATGACCCCAAGATGCTACAAATGTCATCAACATACTGTAGGTTGGTTGCCAAGCCCATGAACTTTGACCACAACTGTGAGGATGCGGTGATAATTGTAAGAGAACTGGTTGTAAGTCATTTTTTTCCAGTGCCATTGTAACTTTGAATGGTTGCTAAACAAATGCTTGTAAGTCAAGTCCTTGTGTATCAACATCCTCTCATCTTCTCTGAAGACGGGAAATGTTTCTTTGTAGAATCATTTTATCATAGCTAGAAAAACTAAGTGTAACAGCTACATGGTGAAAGCAGGCTGATTAGAAAGGAGGCATGGAAAGAGATTCCACCAAAGTCAAAATTAAAGGTATGCCATGATTTTCATTTTATAATAAAAGTAACCAGCTGTTTTCAATATTTTAAATTAGTCTTTCAATTATTATGTTTCAAAGTTACTTACAGAGTTAATGAAAATAATAAAATCAAGCAGAATGATTGCAAAGTAGAATAAAAATGTGAACCATCAGAATGTAGACTTTAAAATGAGCAGAAATAAAATATTCTGCAACTCCCATATAGTACCAGTAATCCTTGACTTATGACTACAGTTGCTACCAGAATTTCTGTTGTTAAGCAAGGCAGTGGATAAATGAGTCACACCCAATTTTATGATCTTTTTGCCATGGTTGTTAAGCAAATCACTGCAATTAAATGAATCATGTGATCATTAAGCGAATCCTGCTTTTCCTGTTGACTTTGCTTGTCAGATGACAATCACTTGACTGCAGGATGCTACCTCCATGGTAAATTCTTGCCAGGTACTATGCCCAAATTTTGATCACATGATTGTGAGGATGCTGCGATGGTTGTAAGTGTGAGGACTGGTCATAAGTCACTTTTTCAGTGCCATTGTAACTGTGAATGGTCACTAAACTAATAGTTGTAAGTCAAGGATTACTGTATTTACCTTATGTAAACAACAAGTTACATCCACAACTATTGGATTTGTTTGTGCATGCATGTGGATTGGTAGTAATAGTAGCAGATAGTAGATTATTAGTGATAGTAGTCGTTTTACCTGCTTTAATTATGTTATTAAAACAAGCAAACAAGTGGACAAAACTGCAAATGATGCATTTATATCTATTAAAAAAAACAAAGGAAGTCCTAAACAAAGCAAAAGAATCAGAAAATTTCCCAAGCCAGCCTTTAAAATAAAAAGCTGTGTTTGCTGGCACACTTTGAGCAGTTGCCTGAACAATATATGCACAGATTGGCAAAATATTAAGCATTCCCATCAAGAAGGAAAGCAAAGGAACTGGATATATATTCTGATCCTGACAGTTAGAACAATTAATCAGTAGAACAACTTGCCTCCAGAAGTTGTGGGTGCTTTAACACTGGAGGTTTTTAAGAAGAGACTGAACAACCATTTGTCTGAAATAGTATAGGGCAGTGATGGCGAACCTTTTAGAGACTGAGTGCCCAAACTGCAAACCAAAACCCACTTATTTATGGCTGTGGTGGGCATGGCAGACTGGGTAGGTGTGGCCAATGTGGGCATGGTCACCTCGATGTTGCTTGTGGGGAGGGACACCTGTGGGGGCCGGGCAGGATTGGGGGAGATCCAGCGGGTCTCTGGCAGCTGGGGCGGTGGGCAGGAGGCTCGTCCTGCAGGGCGAGGCAAGGCGAGGCAAGGTGGGGGTGCAATTGTCGCAGGGCAAGGCAAGGCAGGGGCTGGGGCAGCTGCTGTCTGACCCCATCAGCCCCCGCACACAGAGGTCAGTGAGCGCATGGGGGCCGACAGTGTCCATCAGCAGCCACAGCCTGCCGGCCCCTTGTCCAGCGCACTCTGGGGCTCTGCAGACTGCCACCAGCAGTTCAGAGAAGCCGCCTCTGAGCTAGACGGATGGCCGACAGCTGAGGAGGCGATGCAGTGGGTCGTGTCTGGGAAAAGGAGAGCATGTGAGGCCAGGAGGGATGGGATGGGGGGGAGGGAAACCAGGCGTGCTGGGATGCATTCAGCCACGTGGGGCCTTGGCAAGTTAGCGGGCGGCTGGTTGAAGAGGGACAGTTGCCATCTCCTGGACATGGCACGCGTGCCCACAGAGAGGGCTCTGAGTGCCGTCTCTGGCACACGTGCCATAGGTTCGCTACGACTGGTATAAGGTTAGGGTTGGTCTAGAAGATCACTAAGGTCCCTTCCAACTCTATTATTCTGATTCCTTTTTCTCCACTGTATAGCTTCAGATTTGGTGCTTTTGTTTAAACAAATATTTATAATATCAATTCTGTTTTGCCGTTCAGGAGCATCAAAAGTGGACCATCTAAGATCATTGCTAGAACAAAGACAAGAGATGCATATTTTAAAACTAGTTGCAGTTCATGCATATCTGCTATCAGGGGTATCCACCATGCAGTCAAAATAATCAAGATGTGGGTGATGCAACAATGAATCCAACCTCTGTCTTGTTTGTGTGTGTGTGTGTGTGTTATCATCTTGCAGTCACTATATTGGCTCTTTTTAATGATACCTGTGGACCTCCGTCATTGCTGTACAGGTTATTTAAAGGCAACATACAAGGGAATCATTGCAGCACAGGGGTTGAATGTTAGACTTGGACTGGGAGTTGCAGATTTAAACCTGCACCTGACCAAAAATTATGGTATGGTTTTGGTCCAATCGTTCTCTTGCAACTGAGGCTCAATCATCAAAATTTTTATTGCCTTCAGTTTTAATAAGAAAAAGAGATTAGTGCTGTTATAACCATACATTCAAATGCACAATCACATGCATATACACACACTTTATGTGCACAGTCCAATACATATACACAGAGCTTTTTTTGTCATAGAACGCATGGAACGGCATTCTGGCACCTTTTTTTTAAGGGAAGAACCAGTTCCTTCTAAGCTGCCGACGCGAGTAAAGCTCTGGCTTGGTGAAAGGAAGCTGCCCGGGAAAATCGGGGGCATCGAAGGTCGACCCGGAAACACTTCTGCGGCCCTGAAAGCAGACCCTCTTCTCTGCCTTGGTTCATGGGGCTCCCCCCACCACTGCCTGTCCTCACCCCCGTGTTGGCCACCAGGATTGACTCCTGGAGTGAATCTCTTCGAGTGACCAGGCGCGCTCCCAAAGCAGCAGTGCTGCCACCACCTTGGTTGCTCTGGCTCCGGAGGAAGCCTCTGTGTCATCAGAGGTGGAGGACGAGGTGGCAGAAGACATGCCAGCTCCAAACAAGCGCCCTCTCAAAAACCGCGGCAATGGCGTCCATCAGCTGACGCTGCTCATGTGATCTGCACCTTGGAAGTTCCCTAAAGCAGTTCCCTCCCTGGCTCCGTAAAGGGCTTTCGATTGGAGCTGTATGTGAGTTCCAGCACCTTTTTTTTTTTTTTACAAAAAAAGCACTGCGTATACACTTAATGTATGCTCTTCTGTATTCCCAAAGATTTATTGCCTAAACCAGTGATGGCTAACCTTTTAGAGACCGAGTGACCCAAAACTGGCTCCGCCCCTGCTCCACCCCCTGCTCTGCCCCCACTCCACCTGCCCACAGGGCCACTCACCGCCTCCAGGGCCCACCACAGATCGCTCAGGCAGCCCAGCAGCACCATGGCAGCCACGCTCTCTGCCCGTGCCCCACAGCATCAACTGTGCGCAATGGGGTGTGAGGGCAGAGTCTTCTCTACGCTGCCTGGCTGCCATGTCCTTGACTGCGCTGCTCTGCATGGGCCACACTCGGGGGCGACTCTCCTCCAGGGGCGCTGCTGGTGAGGAGGGGGTTACGGGGGGAGGCAAGGCTGGGGCAACGGCACATGTGCCCACAGAGAGGGCTCCGAGTGCCACCTCTGGCACCCGTGCCATAGGTTCGCCACCACTGGCCTAAACTCTTGGTTTGTTTGCAACCAAGAAGTAGAATCAAAGTGCTTGTGGATCACCCCAGTTACTTCTATTTCTTTTTAGCATCACCATATGGAAATAAAAACCAATCCAACAGCATGCAATAAAATTTCAGGGCCCTAGCAGGTATTTGAAATCAAGTTTCCCACAACACCTGCTTACCCATTTTCACTTCATTTTATGTCCCACTGGTTTTAGCAATTGCCTATTAAAACACTGCTGTGTTATGGTTGAAAGAATGAAACCAATGCACACAGTTATTCTGTCATGAATAAGCTGCTAAGATTGCTGACAAAGCTTTGCTCAACAGCGATAGTTTTTTCAAAAGTTCATGAGCTACAGTGGTCCAAAAGTCTTACTAACACACAGCACCCCCTAGCACATACAGCAAACATAACCAGGTGACAAAGTTAACTGCGTTTCATTCATTAAAGCATGAAGTTTAGCCCTATCAAGTCTCCCTGAATTATGCCAAAAGGGAATTACACTGATGCTGGATACTTTTTCAAGAATGTCACCCCAAATACGGTTACACTGACTTAAATTTATTTGAGGGGACATACAGTATGTAAAAAAGTAACTAACTAGAGTCAATCATATTTAATCTCTGTCATAAAGTGTTGCTTAATGCCTGCTTTAGCTAGCAATCACACTTTTGCACATTTTTAATTAGGGCTTGTATGGACCTTTTGAAAAAGTATTTGTTCTTTCCTTGGCTTGGAACTGTATAAATTGTTCATAGAAAATCTGTAAACTCTTGCAAAGGCTGAGTAAAGTGATTAAACCAGCTGTAGTCTTGGCTTTTGATCAGTGTAACTTTAATGCCAAGTTTTGGGCTATCCAAGAAATAAGAGGCACTATCTTCTAATTATCAAAAGTCAGTAACACTTGAAGGCCACAAAGAAAGAAATAAGGCTGTTTTTACTTTTCATGTGTATCTCAAAATAGGATAGAAAAAAAACCCCTTATGCAGTGGAATAATAACAGCGTCGAGACAGGAAAATCTCGGGCTAAGCTGCCACTGTCATGCTATCATGGCTTAGATGGGAGTTGGAGCTGATCAGATATTAAAAATATTTCAAGAATAGCTCAAGTTTGGTTTCACAGGATTTGGAGAGGGCTTATTAAATTTATCTGCATGTAGTATGTGAGTTGTACATAATGCTGCAGAGATGATAGAAACTTGTGGAACCATTTATAAAATGACTACAAATAGAAAGAATGCCCAGATTCATTCTTATATCCAAAGACTGGAATGTTTTGGAAACTACCTCCTCCTCCTCCTCCTCCTCCTTCTTCCTCATTCTTCAATTGCATTTGACATGTGTCAGACAGCCATTAGCAGCACGTAGGATAAAGCTTTACATTGGCTTCCTCACTTCATTAAGGCAGGCTGGATGTGACCCAAGGTGTATGATTACCAAGTGATGGAGACTGAGAAAAAGTTTGCCTCCATTTCAGGCTGCTTTATTTGGCTAAAGGTTTCCTTGTCCTGGCATTTCAAATTTCTTCTCTTCTCTTCTCTTCTCTTCTCTTCTCTTCTCTTCTCTTCTCTTCTCTTCTCTTCTCTTCTCTNTCTCCTCTCCCCTCCTCTCCTCTCCCCTCCCCTCCCCTCCTCTCCTCTCCTCTTCTCTCCCGTTCTCTCCTCTCCTCTCCCCTCCCCTTCCCTCATCTCCTCTCTCCCCCTTTCCCCCTTTTCCCCCTTTTCTCTTTTCCTCCTTTCTCCCTTTCTCCCTTTCAAACATAGAAGCATAGAAAACTGATGTCAAGAAAAAAGACATACTGGTCCATTGAGTCTATTCTTTGAGGTCCTATGTTTTTTATTTTCTTTTTAGTTTATTTATTATTTTAAAATTATTTTAATTTTTAATTTCTATCAGATGATGGACATTTGTTTATTCCTTTCCTCACCCTTTCTTTTTCAGGATGCTGGACCCTTTTCCACTACAATGTATGAGTCCAAACATGTCTTGGTTTCTCCCCTGTGCCTTCTGCATCGTGAACTTCATTCTACTTCCTTTCTTCCTTTTAAAGAGAAAGATCAGAAAACAAGCGGGGAAATTTAATTGATGTCTTAACGACAGATGTGAATCAACACAAAATTCATCTAATAGTTCTTTCTTTTGATTTTCAATGACTGTGTGAAAAGTTATGGATGGGTGAATTTTCCCCTCCTTTAAAAGAAATCCACACATCTGGTTCTGCATTTGCTTATCTCTTGGCACTTTGGCTTTCCATCCACAAATCTGCACATGGAACAGCAAATCTGAGAAATGTAGCCTTGTATCGATGCCACCAAGGTGGTGGAGGGAGCAGAAGAATGGAGGAAAGAAATAGCCATGCCAGCTGCTGAACCACTCTGGAGATTATAAGATTTCTTTCTTTCTTTTCATCTGATTGGTTAGCTTGACTTCATCAAGCAGATCAGCCTCCCAAAGGGATATTCACCAGGTGTTGGCAAAGGCTGCCCAATCCTCCAGTAGCGCTGTTCCTGTACCATTGTTAACAGACTGAAATAAAACTGCTGTGGAAAAGTGTTCAATCCATGCTTCTGTTCAAAGATGCACAGTGGAAGCTGTAAAATGGCATGTGGAACACACAGCTCCTTATTTCTGCATTTCCAGTTCAGTTCTTCCTGCATCCAAGTTCTAACTGTCTTGTCTCATCCCACTAGCCGCATTATGTTGGCATGAATGATATTCATGTTAAGGCAATGCACTTATTACACCAACTGAATCTTTAGTATGCAAATAAATGATTATAAATCTAGAGTAGAGTAGAGTAGAGTAGAGTAGAGTAGAGTAGAGTAGTGGAGGGGAGGGGAGGGGAGGGGAAGGGAAGGGAAGGGAAGGGGATGACAGGAGGGGACAGAAGGGGAGGGGAGGCAAGGCTGGGGAGGGGAAGGGAGGGGAGAGGAGGGCATAGTCAAGTCAAGTCTGTAACTCATTATACTGAAAAGCAAGCTGTATCCTTATGGGCTCAAAGATATCATTGTCCATAAAGATGATGCTAGAGGCTAGTGTTTTGTTTTGCCAGTTTCTCATTTGTTGTTTTTCTAATCAGAAGAATAAAAAAAATAATGTCAGTCACAGGTCAGTCACACGTTCAGTCTGTTCAGATTCTGATACCCTCCAAATGGCTACATTTGACACTGGTTGTAAGCAGTTTGGGAGGAAGTCTAACGCAAATGGCTTGTGTTGCTTTTGAAAATTCTGAACAGTTTAAAGAGCTAAACTGGGAGAAAGTTAGGCACAACGGTGAGAGCTATTATTGGCAGTGGTCTCTGCATTTGTGGGGCTCTATTCCAACAAAGCTTCAACACCTCCCCTCCATCAAAGTTTTTTTTTCCTTAAGCAGACTTTGAAACCTTATGGATTGGTGACTGTCTAATCAATAAATCAGCTTAAAAAAAAACCCTCCTGGTTGCTTGATTTATATATTATGGAAATATAAATAAATATTTTATTTTGTAAAAACAGTTCTGAGATTGGACATAAAACTAACAAATGCACTCTTGAACTAGGGAATGGAAGGAAAACCTATGAAAGCTAATTATAAGCAGGTGAATAAGCACCTATTGTTCTGCAAAAGCTGTCATGCTCCAGCCCTAACCTGATCCAGGGCTAGAGAAAATGGAAAAAGGGATTAACCTTTTCCCTATTTTTTCCATCCTTTTCCCCAACAAATCCCCCCTTCTCTGTGCAAGAATCCAGAGGACCTCTAGAGAACAGCAGGTGCGAAACACTTTCCTGGCATCTGGTGTGTCTCTTGAATTTTGCAGTTGAGGTGCAAGAGTCCTGAGTCCTTTTTGATGGGATTTGATCTACCGTATTTTCCGGCGTATAAGACGACTGGGCATATAAGACGACCCCCAACTTTTCCAGTTAAAATACAGAGTTTGAGCGAGAGAGGGGGGGGGAGAAAACTTGATGAGTAATATGCCAAACCACATGTGTAAAGGAATAAAATAGAATACCCGTATTTTCCGGCGTATAAGACGACTGGGCGTATAAGACGACCCCCGACTTTTGAGAAGATTTTCAGGGTTTAGAAAGTCGTCTTATACGCCGGAAAATACGGTAAGTGGAAGGGTGGAATCCTTGACTTGCAACCATTCATTTCTGTGACCATTCAAAGTTACAAAGGCACTAAAAGAAGTGACTTATGATGGGTCCTTGCACTTACGACCATCACAGCAGCCCCACAGTAATATGATCAAAAATTGGGTTCTTGGCAACTGTCATGTATTTATGATAGTTACAGCAGCCTGGGTTCAAATGATCATGATTTACAATCTTCCCAGATGGCTTCCAACAAGCAGACTCAATGGGGAACGCTGGACTCACTTAATGACCACTTGATTCATTTAACAACCACAGGGATTCACTTAACAATCGCAGCAAAAAAAGTAGTAAAATTGGGCAGGACAACCAATTTGTTTAGCAATAGAAGTTCTGGTCCCAACTGTAGTTATAAATCAAGGACTACCTGTAACATGCCCAGGTTGTTTTAAGCTTTTTTTTAGCCACATGCTCAACCCTACCTCTGAGCCTGAGATGCTTCTTTATTGAAATCCAGCAGAACTGAAGAGCACCATATTGGAGAAGACTGACCACAATTTCTAGACCAAACTTGCAGAACTAAGAAACCATGTGATTTTACCGCCCCTTTCCAAAATTGCTGCCATATTAAGTACAAAGTGTATGTGTTTGCCTTTGAGTCAGTGTTGACTCCTGGCAACTGCCTGGACAAGTCCCTGCAGTTTTCTTAGCAAAATTTTTGGAAGTGGTTTGCCACTGTCTTAGGGTTGAGAGCGAGAGAGAGAGAGTAACTGTCACTCAGTTGGCTTCCAGCATTTAAATGCTTCTCTGTTTTTTTTTTTTTTGTGGTGGCCTCTTTTTAGACAGTAACTGATTTTCCAACACGATGTTTGCCTTGCATCTACAGTATGTAGGGCACAAACGAGGCCGGCTGCCTTTTTTTTTTACTATTGGTCCACACAAGACTGCCTTCATCTCATCCTAGCCCATGTACAAGTCAGGGAAATCATCCTTAGTTATGCTAACATGACAGCAGCATTGCCTCCTTAGTCCAGTACTGGCCAAGAGCAGCCATAAAACTGTATCATCTATTGCTTTATCTCCCACTACCTTGGAGGGAAGCCAGATGGTGGCTAAGTCTAGCTGGTAGAAGTAAGACAGAGACCAGCAATGGGGCAGCTGATTCCATGTGGTATAGTTTTTTTAACGGCTTAGATGGGTGGGAATATTGTTTACTAGACTTACATCTGGCTATTCTTCCAGAAGTATGAGAAGGTTGAAATTACACATCTTTCTGCTATATTTTTTCCCTGCAAACACCATTCTGTAAGGTAGATTGGGGTGCAAGCAAACAACTGGACCAAAGTCACCCATTTTGCTTCGGTGACTAAGAATGGACTTGAATCCTTCTGTGGTACTTGCACTGCAGGGAGGCCAACAGGGATCAGAGTGATAAAAACAGCATCAGGATGTCATAAGGCAAGTCACATCCCTTTTATACCTACATCACAACACTGTGCACAGATCACAAGAGTATAACAGAATATAACAGAATAAAAGAATTGGAAGGAACCATGGAGGTCTTCTAATCAAACCCCCTGCTCAAGCAGGAAACCCTATACCATTTCAGACAATGGTTGTCCAGTCTCTTCCTAAAAACTTCCAGTGTTGGAGCACCCACAACTTTTGGAGGCAAGTCATTCCACTAATTAATTGTTCTTACTGTCAGGAAATTTCTCTTTAGTTCTAGGTTGTTTCTCTCCTTGATTAGTTTCCATCCATTGCTTCTTATCCTGCCTTCAGGGGCTTTGGAGAATAGCTTGACCACCTCTTCTCTATGGCAATCCCCTAGATATTGGAACATTGCTATCATGTCACCCATACTCCTTCTTTTCATTAAACTAGACATATCCAATTCCTGCAACAATTCTTCATGTCTTTCAGCCTCCGGTCCCCTAATCATCTTTGTTGTTCTTCTCTGTGCTCTGTCTAGAGTCCCAACATCTTTTTTATATCATGGTGACCAAAACTGAATGCAATATTCCAAGTGTGGTGTTACCAAAGTACGGCTTATGACACTGAAAGTAATAGTTCTTTTGCTATTCTGACAAAAAAAATAGAGAGCACCTACAGAGTACCTGCACCACAAAGCACTATCTTAACCATTATATCATGTTGGTAATGAGGAAAAGCCCAAATTAAGACCAACCTGCAGTGCATAACACAAGTGGTGTGTCACATGTTTTTTCAGGCCATGATAACTAAACCTTACCCCAAGAAATAAATTTAATGGAGGTTAGTAGGCTTCTGGGAGGATTTCAAGGGATCTGCTCTTTCCTATAACTTCACTTTGGCTAAAACATAAGATGCCGGCTACACCACCGATATGAAGTTTTATTCATTTCTGAATAATCCATTTTTGCTGTCACAATCCATAGCGCAGCTTTGTATTTCCTGGGGCTTGTGAGTGAAAATGACAGCACACCAGGATGTGTTTTAAAAAAGACTGAAATATGTGAGATTTGCTCATTGGATGACACAAGTGTCTGCACAGCATGGATTAATAAAACAGTTTGCCCTGTAAATGACTGGGGAGAAATCCAGAATATCTTTTTTGTTTGTGAAATAAAGCAGCCTACTTTTTAGACAGTGAGAAATGCAGTTTATTCATTTATCAAGTCTAGCAACACATGCAACCTTTTTATGAAGGAGTCTGATGGGGAGAAACGTATGTCTTGGCTCTGAAAACTGCTCATTCATCCAACAAAATGAAGGCTCACAACCTCAAATCCAAGGCAGTAGCAGAATGCCCTGCTTTGAGACAGAACCATCAATGAAGACATAATCTATGATCGTTTAAAAATTAAGCAAAAAACCAAACCCTCTGTAAATTTAAATGATTTACATACCCCTCCCAAATGCGTGCTCGGCTTTTTGGCACAGACTCTATGTATAGAAGGCAATTGACAATCATGCTTCCATAAAACAAATTCAGCTTAAATAGAACAGCCATATCCAGTTAGGAAGATGCTAATAGTATATAGATCACAACAATAGAAAGAATAGGACAATAATAAATTCTTTGGGTCTTTGTAAATGCTCAGAATTGTCTCAGTTTGCCGTCTTACCATCGACCAGGAGAAGACAAAGTAAAAGTTGATTCACCAGGAACCCCATTGCTACCATATTTCTACTACCATTGATATTGGGAGCCATGCTTCCTCAAATACAATAGCCACAATAACTCTATCTTCCATGAACTAATTCATTCTCCTTTTGAAGATTGGTAATGTGTTCCACAGGTTAATTATGAGCTGCCATTTGTTAGTTCTGAAACCCCTGAATTGATTGTCCTCTGGCCTAGTGCTTTGAGAGAGGCTTTTTAAAAAATTCCATGGCCCTTTCTTTATGCCATATCCATTTGCCTCAATAAAGTGTTTTTGCAATCACTCCTCCTCAACCTCACAAGTGCTCTCACACCAGAATGCACTTCATAAGATCTGTCTGTGTGAATGTTAAAGTCAGTTCCAGGTTAAAGTACTCCAATACTTTCTGCCTATTGATTGATGGATAGATGGACTATGGGCCCTCAAGTTGCTTTTAACTCCCAGCGACCATAGATACATTTTCTCCAGGACGATTTGTTCCAGACTTGTTCTTTCAAGTCTCTCAACAATGTGCACTCATCATCACTGAAGTTGAAGCCATGGAAACAAGGAAGATTTCTTCCCACTGAGTTTGACTCAGTTGCACGACTTTATTTTTACATGCAACTCAACTCAAATAAAATCATTATTGTGGTCATAGCATAAGAAGTGTGAAACACAAACAATTAATAACTTTAAAAGCTAAAAAATATAAATACACAAAGTTAAAAACATACACACGTACACACACAAAACTAAAAAGTATTTGAAGGGATTAAAAACATTAAATAAATATAAAACACAAAAGCAAATGTATAGCTTTCAACTAACAGATCAAATATTCACTAAGGCAGGTTTGAGGCAAAGGTCATCATCTGATGAATTTTAATCGCTGCTCCGCAGAACCTGGCAACACTGAATATTGTAGCAGGATTAGTGTCTGGAAGCAGCAGGGAAGTATAAAATTGTGCTGTGCACAGTGGGTATTTATAAAGTATTGGTGAGATGAGTCTCTTTAGTATATGCACTGGAAAAGCACATGTTCTGCTGTTTCTATATGCCCAGAGTTGCAGGGGCATTGCCTCTCTGAATAGGATTTTTCCTATATTGGTCTTCAAAAGCAGCTGAAGGGAGGATATGAGTGAAGATGGATAGGTACTTCAAAGAACATGGACCTCAGAGAGTTAATTCTCCCAATAAACATCCCCCCTCCCGTAAACCTGCTTCTGTTCATTTGCTGCATCTCATCTATTTTCTACCGAATCTCTTCAAAAGCCCTATCACTTAAGTCTCATAAACAGTGAACACTTTGTTCCTTTCACTGCACATTTATAGTGAGGGATCATCAGATTTCTCTCCCTTTATATAATATCCTTAATCATATCTTTCGAAAGGATATTCATAAAAAGTCATCTGAATTGCAGCATTCAAGTTCCGAGTTTCAATTTGTTCCTTCTTGAGAATGGTTGCTGAGACCTCTTTCTTTCATTGCAGATTTACAGGCGGAAATGTCAAACCTGGTCCCCCTGTTTTATCCTTCCTTGATTATATTGAATGAAATAGGTTTTCAGTAATACATATAGCCACACATGTGCAATGTCATTGCAAAATCTAATTTGGTGTAGATCCTGAAAATTTAAAAAAACTATCTTCCACTAAAGGACAAAATTGAACTGATCAAGAAGGATTAAGAAAATGTCAAGGTGGCTGTCACAACTGTGTGAAGCACATAAAAAGGAGAGTGCCTTCCATGTGATGATCACAGCTATCATCTTGATTTTTTGATGAGATGCCTTATGTCCGGTACACACATGTATGACAATCACAGCATCTCCACAATCACGTGGTCAAAATTTGGGCACTTGGCAACCAGCATGTTTTTACAAAAGTTGTAGCATCCTGGGGTCATGCAATACCAGTTGCCACCTTCCCAACCAGCTTCTGATAAGCAAAGTCAATGGGGGGGAAGCTAAATCTGCTTAACAGCTGCTTGATTCACTTAACAACTGCACTGATTTGCTTAACAACCTTGGCAAAAAAAAAAAGGACTTTGCTTGTCGGAAGCCAACTAGGAAGATTACAAATGGCCCTGGGACTGTGCAACTGTCATAAATACATTTGGGCCAGTTGCCAAGTGCCCAAATTTTAATCATGTGACCATGGGGCTACTGCAAAGTAGTAAGTGTGAAAAACAATCATAAATCACTTTTTTCAGTGCTGTTGTAACTACAAACAGTCACTAGACAAATTGTGGTAAGTGGAGGACTATCTGTACTTTTTCAGGAAATCCTCAAAATGTAGATCTTTTTCATCAGGCCTGAGGTTCCCTTGGAGAAACTGCTAGATGGTTCTAGCTTTATTCTCCTGCAATCTTGCTTTTTATTTATTTTTATTATGTTTACCGTTTTAAGTGTTTTGATGGTTGCAATTTTGTTTTAATTATTATTGCATGCTGTCCAGAGTCACATTCAGTGAAGTGGGCAACCATATAAATTTGCTAAATAAATAAAGCAATTACTCATCCTCTTGACCCAGTTATTCTGCCCTTCCAATTAACACACCAGCGTTGTGGGTTTTTTTTTTTTTTTTTTTGCCAGAGTGCCTTGCTTCACTCTCTGACAAGGCCTTGTTTGATTCCATCCTCTATTGAGGGACTGAAAAAGCAAAGGCAGATTTATAACAACGGTTGCTCAAGTCTAGGCCAGCTCCTCCAGCAAGAAAAAAAAACAGCCAAGTTTTTCAGAGCTGTTTTTGGACATTCCATTGTGAGTGCAAAGTGTCCACAAATTATAGTTTTGGAGTGACCAGATGTTTCTGCTGAGAAGGAAATAGATGGACAAAAGTGGAAAGATGAGGCCTGCTCTCAGGTATATTTGAAACTGTCAACTGTGCAGTTAATGGATGGCATCCTATCGTGTCAAAATGACTAACATTAAGTAATGAGTGCATGTATTTCATACTTGCAGGATATTTACAATTTTCTAGTATCAGGGTAGTGCTATTTGCACAACATCCCAGTGAAAGGTAAAAAGAAGAAAGAAGATTAATCTGTCATCTTGGTATCATAGAGCAGCTGTGGAAATGTTTTCTTCAGCCCAGAGCTTTTCACAATGAAACGGACTATTGAGTTCACATGTTTCATTGGCAGCTTGACCATGTTATTAAAAACAAAAAAGAAGTGGTCTATTTCTCTTTCATGTCTTTCTGTTGTCAGAGAGAACTGAGGCTCAGCAGTTGCTGACGTGATTCTGAATTTCACAGTGACCAACTTGGGCGACACTGATAGGTAAGCCACAAAGGAAATCCTTTTGCAATCACCCAAGGTGAGTCAATTTGAATTTTTCCCAGCCTGGTGCATTAAACTACACATCAAACATTAAATACAGAACCTAAATTCCCAGCCAACATGTCCAAAATTAGAAATTCTGGAAGTTATAATCCAGAGCATCAGGAAGGCATCCAGCAAGGGAATGATGGTTTAATAATTTTCCATTATACCAAAAAGAAAACCTGCAGTGGCTTTGCATCTCCTAATCACCGAGGCTGGTAATGGTAACTTAAAAGTGGGAAGTTAAATTTAAATTTTAAAAAAGTGGAAAATTAAAGTTAAATTTAAACTGCAAACTGAATATTGAATACACCTACCCTTCATCCACCACTCCTTCTTCTTATCCTAACTTTCCCAATTATCAAGTATGGTTAACTTTATTGCATGTCTATCCATGCACAATGGATACAAACATGGAGGAGGGAGGGAGGGAGGGAGGGAGGGAGGGAGGGAGGAAGGAAGGAAGGAAGGAAGGAAGGAAGGAAGGAAGGAAGGAAGGAAGGAGGATAGAAAGTGTCTATGATGCTGATAGATCATAGTATTCTTGAGATAGAAAAGCTGGCGGTCTAGGACCTTAGACAGAAGAAGGATCGATGGTAAATTAATCATATACTTTTCTAGATGTTCAGTTTTTTTCTTTTTAGTAATGAATATCATTAAAATTACAAAAAAAGAGATGATATAAAGTTTAATTCCTTTGTGGAAGTGCTTAAATATTTAAAATAACAGTTTTCTTTGTGGACAGAAAGGCATCTTGGAGTACTATTGACCAGACAAATAGGAAGAAGGAAAAGGATTGATGACATACAGATGTTCTCAAACAGCCTTTATCTGCATTACTCTTCTCCAATTTCAGCTACCAGCATGTGTTTGTCTGGTTAAAAAGGTAGCCAAACTAGCTATTTTGTTTACAAAGATTTGAGCAAGAACTAGAATAAAATCTGGACTGCAAAACAGCACAATAATGATAGGCAATCTGGCCCCAGATTGAGTCCAATTTCTGTGGTCTAGGACCAGTGGTGGGATTCAGCCGGTTCACACCACTTCGGCAGAACCGGCAACTAATTTTTTGTTGCCCAGGCCCAGAATGGACTTCCAGAAGCGACATCCACACAAAGAACCGGTTGTTCACATATTTGAATCCCACCACTGTCCAGGACCCCGTTTTTTTGACCATGTCTGTTGAAGACTAAGAATTGTTTCTCATTACTTTGGAGGCCGTCTCTCATTATGAAGGTGTGAAACTGTAGCATAGCCCTTAAAATAAGCACATCACAATTAGAAGTCCTACAACCCAGACCATTTCACAAGTGATGTGGCCCTATTTACTTAGTGGTTCTTTATCCCTCCTCCCCAGGTTAAGTCTGAGGTTGGCTCACCCAATATCCTTCAGAGACACTCGGAAAATCCAAGATGATGTTTCTGTGGAAAAATGAAGGCAAACACAGTGAGGAATTTATTGACAACATTATTTATCAACAATCTATTTATTAACAAGTACAGATGGCTTGCATATTGTGGCATAGTAATTAAAAGAAAAAAGTAAGGTTTAATGATGTGGCAAAGTCCAGTTCTTTGTCTCTGAGTACCCAGACTTCAATTCATTGCCACCCAAAGCCAGACAATTACACTCAATGTTGGGGCAAAGAACACATATGTTGTTTATTAACTTTTCCTCTCCTTGGACAACTTAATAGTACATCTCCCCCGATGAGTTCATGTTGCATCAGAGTAAGAAAATGGCTGCTTTTTGCTTCTGAGGAAAATTCTGGTCAGCTTGGCTTACTTGTCTTCCAAGAGAGCAGCAAAAATGTTATTTAAAATCTGGTTAAGATTATGTGTTTTCTGCTTTAGGGGGTTGCGTAGATCCTTATAAAAGCCGAATGAAATTCCACAGTACATTTAACATTTTTATTGTTATGGTCTTCTATGCTTGGATGAGCTAATAGAAAATGACTTAGGCCACTGCTGGTCCAAGTGGAATAAAGCATAAGAATCCTACGAGCGTGAACATCAGTGCAGGACTGTGACTACTAGTTTGGCTACCTAATTGCTTAGCTTAGCCCAAGAAAAGATTAAAAAGATTTTACTGTCCAAATTATTTACCATTATACCGAGCTGGGCAGAAAATCATTTCGCTATATATTTGAAGTAAGAGCAGTGCCAAAAAAACGTCTTCTGCATTTTATTTCCAGTTTTCAACTTGATGGAACAGGAATTGTTTTCATTTGTTTTCCAAAGAGAAGAAACGCCAATGAAATGCATATAAATGTAAGACCAGGCCTGTCTACTGGGGTGGGAGAAAAGAGAAAAGTCAAAATGGTGATCAAATAAAACAAGGATGGGCTTTGACTGTGCAGAGGCAGCTGCCATCTTGATTTTATGACATGGACATTTTTGCAAACTGTCAAATTAGGTTGCTTAGTCATATTATGTTTTCCATAGGCATTTGCAAACTGAAACTTAGATGATTTAACTTGATTATCTGCCATCATATTAGTGTTGACTCTTCACATTCACATAGGTTTTCTTCTTCTTCTTCTTCTTCTTCTTCTTCTTCTTCTTCTTCTTCTTCTTCTTCTTCTTCTTCTTCTTCTTCTTCTTCTTCTTCTTCTTCTTCTTCTTCTTCTTCTTCTTCTTCTTCTTCTTCTTCTTCTTCT